>NW_022589729.1:11758520-12063864 GCF_004348235.1 Phoca vitulina | reverse complement strand
CCAGGATCATGACCTGAGCCGAAGGCAGGTCATGATCCTGGAGTCCCTGGATCGAGTCCCGCATCGGGCTCCCTGCTCGGCAGGGAGTCTGCTTCTCCCTCTGACCCTCCCCCCTCTCATGTGCTTGCTCTCTCTCATTCTCTCTCTCTCAAATAAATAAATAAAAAATCTTTAAAAAAAAAAAAAGAATTTTTAACCTTAAATATACAAATAGGAATTAAGATTTTTGCAAAGACAGCAGCTGGGGAAAACTTACAATAAAATAACTGATAAATGACCAGGATCTTATCACATCAGTGAATGTCAATTAGTCAACTGCTATGTTCATGTAGGTGATCAAGAACTAGGCAAAAGCTGACAAAAACATTATGAGCAGAGAGACAATAGTGATTTCCACTCAAGAGCATTTCCAAAGCCAATGATGGAGAAATACAATAATGCCTGTTTGAAGGGTGCCTGGGTTGCTCAGTTGATTAAGCATCTGCCTCCACCTCAGGTCTTGATCCCAGCGTCCTGGGTTAGAGCACCGCATCAGGCTCCCTGCTCAGTGGAGAACCTACTTCTCTCTCTCCCTCTGCCCCTCCCTCCCGCTCCTGTGATCGCACGCTCTCTCTCTATCTCAAATAAATAAATAAAATCTTTTTAAAAAAATGCCTAATTGATCCCAAGCAATTTAAAAGAAGCTATACTGATAAGAAATCCTACATGAGGCAGTATAAGGGTTGGTATTAAGAATACATGGCAAAGAAAATAACCCAGCCCTGAGCCTTGGACAAAACCTGTAAGGAAGAAGCTAATCAGCTAAATTACCTGTCATGGTCCTACTCTGGATGCCTGGGCAAAGTTTCATGGACTATACTTGGTCAGGCTTAAACCAAAGGCAAATTATAGTATTTTGAAATCACTACTTGACTTTGATTATTTTATCTTTTTACTGCTGGACTGGAGAGACCTGATCTATTACCATGGATCACTGCTAAGCTCTTGAATAAGAATAGTGATATACACAGTGGTAAATCTGGTAATTGTAGTTCATTGCCCATATGGGGCTACAAAAAAACATGGAAAAATAAGTTATTTTTTCATGTCATATGAGATCTAAGAAAAGTGATGAAGGAAAAATCTGGAAATAATTACTCAAGTACCAATTTTTTAGGACAGTTAAGACAGGTCATATTTTAAAAACTAATTTGGCTTTAGTTAATCTGGAGTATGGTTGTGACAGAAATTAGATGATTTGATTTATTAAATTGTCTTTGTTACCATTGCAAATAGACAGAATACATGCCAATGGGAAGCCATGTGAGTAACTTATTTTTATAAATAATATTTTAAAACGCAATAATAAGTTGTCTACAATTTAAGATAAGACAAACAAGTCCCTTGTGGAATGATGTCAACAAGCTTTCTAGTGATAGAAAATGCTTCAGACCAACTGGAAGCAAAGCATCAGCACCTTCCTAATTTGATTGCTAAGACATGAGTGTGTGATCAAAGAAGTAAAATGTGAACAGTACTCTTGAATACAAGTAGCTTCATTTAGAAAAAGAGATAATAACAAATAAAGAATATTTATCACTGGCAGCTTGTGATTAATATTTGATTTACAGTGTATGTTGCATCTAAATCTCCTCCATTACTTACACCTATTAGCCTTCTTCCTACTGTCATCACTTTTCATCTCCTCACCATTGCTAAGAAATATATGACTGAGATAACTGCATCATATCCCACAAATACTGTGGTCTGTTTAACTGAGACAGCAATATTCAAGAGCACACTGATGCTGACACAGATTTTAGTAAGAAAAATTTCACCCGGGAATAACTCTCCTTGCTTAACTATTGAAGCCAGCATTGCTGAAAGATAGGGAGCAATACGGCAATTATTAAGAATTGAACCATATCCTCTGTCAGGATCCCATAGAGGTAAAGTTTGAGGTGTTTCAAGGGCATTTTAGAGAGTTTCAATTTACCTATGACAGGTAAGTCACAGTTAAGAAACCAGTCATATATACCTGGAACATGTGAAAGACAGATGAGCCACCCCACAATGCATCCCATTTAGCTCACAGTTTATTATGTTCTTATTTTTTATTATGTAAGAGAAGCATCACACTTTAATGATCACCAGCCTACATATTTCAGCATATTCACAGTCATAAATACCATCTATCACATTTTATATTCCGCTTGGCTGTTCTAGAATCATTCAAAATGCAGCAAACATAATTGTGAGAATTATTAAGATTTATATGAAGATGCTTTTTAAAATCTCCTAACTTTCTTTTGCCTCTTGAATTCTTATTATATCCTAGCACGTGAAACACTCTCTGATCTGTTTTCAATTGTTCCACAATAAAAGAATAATTATATCATATCTGGATATCAAACAAAAGGTGATATACTTGATTCTACCATCACATTTTTATTACAATACCACTTATAGTCATTAAATATGTGACATTAAGGGAGTTGAATATTTAAGCTTCCTTTGTAACTCCTTCCAACCCTATGATTCAATCCTATGAGTTGAGAAAATAAAACATCTCAAGGTATATTTCAAATACTTTGTTTTTTAAGCCCAGTAAAAAATGATTGACTAGTTTTTCACCTTTTGTATAGATACATATTTAGTATAAGCTTATTATTTTATGCATGAACAATATGTTGTTTAGCAACACCCCAAATAAATGAAGCGTGGAGAAAACACATTGAAATATGTTTTTAAAATACTTGTATTTGAACTTATATATTTTTAAATTTTATTTTGGAGTAAAGCTTTTATTTAAATTTTAAAATATAATTTATCCAAGTCAAACAGAGAAAGACAATTACCATACGGTTTCACTCATATGTGGAATATAAGAAACAGAGCAGAGGATCATCAGGTAAGGAAAGGAAAACTGAAGGGGAAGTCATGAGAGAGGGAGAAAAACCATGAGAGACTCTTAACTCTCGGAAACAAACTGAGGGTTGCTGGAGGGGAGGCAGGTGGGGAGATGGGGTAACTGGGTGACGGGCATTAAGGAGGGCATGTGATGTGATGAGCACTGGGTGTTATACACAACTGATAAATTATTGAACACTAAAAAAAAAAAGAAAAAGAAAGTTGCTTTCTACAAACACACACACACACACAAATATATATATATAATTTATCCTAGAAGTATACTGTGTGAGATTACTACTAGAGAAGGTAATTTTCTACAAGAATTCAAAATGAAGACAGTACAATGATAGGGTATGACTTTATTTTCACAAAGTTAACAAATATTTTAAGTCAACTGTGTGCAAGTTACTGTACCAGACATCGGGAGATTTCAGTTCAATCCAATATATCTGTGTGCTTCTTATATCCCAGGTATTATATAAGATAGAAGGAATTGAGGAATAATACCTAAGAACTCCACTCAAAGAGTTAACGTTCTCTGGGGCACCTGTGCAGTTCAGTCAGTTAAGCATCTGCCTTGGGCTCAGGTCATGATCCCAGGGTCCTATGATCTAGCCTGAGGTGGGCTCCCTGCTCAGTGAGAAATGTGTTTGTCCCTCTGCCCCTTCCCCTCTCAACCCCCTCCTCCTCAACCCGTCCCCCCTCTCGTGATTGCCCTTTCTCAAATAAATGAAAAATAAAATCTTTAAAAAAAAAGTTAACAAAGAAATGGATACTCAGTGACAACTGTAATAATGAAGGGATGGTCCACTTTACTTGAGTAAGTAGGAGCATGTTCCCAGAATACTGGATAGTTAAGATTGGATAGTGGCTAAATAGCTCTTCTCTGTAGGACACTTAAAGAAATTTCCTCACTCTCCACAAAGCCTCTTTTTCATCAATGTGTAACAATTAAGCTATTCTTTATGTTACATGTTTTAATAAAGCTGAAGAATCGAATTTCACTTTTGTTACCTGAAATAATGAAGTTCAGAACTAATGATGTCTATTAATAAAAAAATTCAAATATAATTTCAAGATCAAATATTTTATAAATAAGCATAAAGCATCTTATGGAGTATATTTGAAAACATTTATTTTTTTATTTTTTTATTTGTTTAAAGATTTTATTTATTTATTTGACAGAGAGAGAGATAGCAAGAGCAGGAACACAAGCAGGGGGAGTGGGAGAGGGAGAAGCAGGCTTCCTGCCGGGCAGGGAGCCCGATGTGGGGCTTGATCCCAGGACCCTGGGATCATGACCTGAGCCGAAGGCAGACGCTTAACGACTGAGCCACCCAGGCGCCCTGAAAACATTTATTTTAACTTATCCTTCAAAATATTTTTGTTTTAATTTTATAAAACAAGATCCTATCAAGTAGGACTTGACATATCAGAGCACACTGAACATAGTGAGATGTGAAATAACATCATGATGATATAGAGTATTTACAAGGCATAACTTAATTCAAAAAATCAAAAAGAGGGGCGCCTGGGTGGCTCAGTCGTTAAGCATCTGCCTTCGGCTCAGGTCATGATCCCATGGTCCTGGGATCGAGTCCCGCATCGGGCTCCCTGCTCCGCGGGAAGCCTGCTTCTCCCTCTCCCACTCCCCCTGCTTGTGTTCCCTCTCTCGCTGTCTCTCTCTGTCAAAAAAATAAATAAAATCTTAAAAAAAAAATCAAAAAGAATTCCATTCCAAGCATAGAATTTATGTGGAAATGGAAATAAATCTGTTTTTTGTACTTGACACATTAGTGATATAGTTTTAGAATATAGGTGATATAGGTGAGGTTCAGTGGAGTGAGGTCTGGAGGCCATGACCAAGAAAGAATTCTTGAGACGTCTTTGGTACAAAATGGTGGTTTTATTAAAGCATGGGGACAGGACCCGTGGGCAGAAAGAGCTGCTGTACTGGGGCTGTGAGGGTGGCTGATTGTATACTGGAGAGTTCGGGGAAGTAAGGAAGAGGGAGGTTTCAAAAGGGTTTTCATACGAGATCGGGGGCGCTCAGTCATATGTTAAAGAAGACCCTCAGGATCCTGGAGGGCTTGCCATTGTCAAGTTAAGGTTGTTTTCCCCTCTAGTAAAGGTATTAACATTAAGATAGTTGAGAGATTCCTGGAAAAATGTCACATAAGTCCTACCCAGGAGTGGGGGTAGGGGGTGGAGGGAGATTGCAGGGTGTCAGCTTATGCTTTGTCTTTTGCTCCCTCATCATTAGGGTCAAGTAAAAGACAAAATCTGAACTTGCAAATCTCAGTAAATTGACAAACCTAACACGCACTCTAGACTATGGAAGCAAAGGTTCTAGAGACTCTCAGGATTGCAAGAAACACACAATGCTCAGAGAGTGTTAAAATTTTAGTAGTAGTAAAATATATCTTTGATATATATCAACATAGGGGTAAAACAGAGAGTTTGCCAATCCTTAGGCTACACAATTACAGAGATAGCTTTTTGACCATGAAAGAAAATAAAATAAACAGAAACAGGATGGAGCTTTATGCTAATGCATTTGACTACTAATTACTCTGTATTTGCCAAACACAACAGACATTAGGATAATGAAAAGATTCTGGAATAAACTCCCCAAATTCAATGAATTTTATCCAAGGCTGTCTCCTGTGTTCTTATGATTGTCTGGGGCCAAGTGGTGGCTGCAGCACCTAAAATTGCTGCCATCCACAACCACCTGCCACAAATTCTGAGATCCTGAAGTTTCTCATAAGCTCTCTTTCCTAAACTTTTGATTTTTTACCTTGCAATAAACCACAGTTTCATTTTGGCTTTGGTTATACCCTTTTACTGACTGTCCAAGAAAGGAAAAAGAAAAAAAAAAAAGTGTAATTTACTTTTATTCCTCAATTGTTATGTTATACTGTAACCAAAAAAAAAAAAAAAAAAAAAAAAAAATCCAACAACCAATAAAGCTATCAATAATGTATGAAGAAGAAAGAAGATGATGATAGATGATAGATAGAGGATAGATGATAGACAGATAGATAGACAGACATTTCATATGATTAGTCCCATTGAATAATTTAGTAGGGTTAGAAATATAATCAAAAATACCTTTGTTGGAAATTATATGTCTTATTTTTACTGAGACTGTAAATCTGTAAATCTGTATGATATTGTAATTGCTTATTTGTTGATATAACAGTATCTTGGTTAAATGTGAGCAAAGACTTAGATAAATAATATTCAGTTTCAGTCACCCATTTGAAAGACTATCTGGGTCATCTGGGCAGACAAGCTTACTTAACTGTCGCTGACTTAGAAAAAAACAAATATATTCATTCAGCAGACAATTTTGATTGCTGATATAGATCAACCCTTGTTCTAAGTGAACAAACGGATACGCTTTCTCTCCCATGCAGCTTGTAATTCAGTGGAGGAGAAAAATAGAAATAAGTAAAAACATAAATATAATAACTACATATGGTGATGACTGTTATGAAGGAAACTCAAGATAGATGTTAACAGGGATCCCATGCTTTCCAGAATAATCAGAGGAATCTTCACCCAGTGAAACTGCTGAGACCTGGGAATTAAAACTCCAGACGGAGGGAGAGAGTGGGAAATGGCATGGCCTCAGGCAAGCAGAGACTCAAGTGGCTAGAACTCAGGCTCCTCCACCACTGGGGCGAAGATTTGGCAGAGTTAGAGTCAGAAGTTCTAATTACGGCAATAATAGCTAATATTCACTTTTTAGATAATTTTATGCCAACCACCAAGTTAAGTATTTTAGTTTTAATAAGAATGCTACAGGGAGGGGCGCCTGGGTGGCTCAGTTGGTTAAGCGACTGCCTTCGGCTCAGGTCATGATCCTGGAGTCCCGGGATCGAGTCCCGCATCGGGCTCCCTGCTCGGCAGGGAGTCTGCTTCTCCCTCTGACCCTCCCCCCTCTCATGTGCTGTCTCTCTCATTCTCTCTCTCTCAAATAAATAAATAAAATCTTTAAAAAAAAAAAAAAAAAAAGAATGCTACAGGGAGGATTTTGCTATTAATCCCAGTCTGCAGAAGGGAACATACAAGCTCACAGAGATGAAGAATGACCTCAAAGTTAACACAACAGATCACAGAGAAACCAGACTTATACAAACAGCATATACACCTGTTCTCACTCTTATATTATTAACTCATAATTAAATTTTATTGAGCACTTGTTTAATGACAAGGGTCAAACTAAACTCTAATATATATATATATATACATATATGTATATATATATATATAATTTTTTAAATCCTTAGAGTGACCACATGATGTAAATACTTGTTTTTTAGTGTCACTTTGCAGATTAGGGAACTAAGATCTGGAAAGGTCTTATGTCTTATATATGTTTCTCAAAGTTACTCAGATAATGGGAACCAGAGCCAGGATTTGGATTAAGATCTATTTTGGGGACTCCCATATACACAAGAAGAATGACTGTTTCATTTCTTTATCCAACATATTACCTTTTTCAAGGTAAGAATTAAAGGTAGGGACAGCACAGGGGATCAGAAAAAACCTTTGACAACATCTCTGTCCACTTTCAGAATACTGTCCAATTCCATCCCTTTTGTTTACTAAAGACTCTTCTTGGTGTACAGAGCACACAGCAGGACATGATCATTCCCAATACCCAAATTTACAAAACCTTTTTGAAGAGAACAGCAAGACAAGAACTGGAAATGCTCAGGGATTCTCTCAACACCAATAAACTGCATAGGGGACTGTAGAGTGTCACACTGTATAAAGAGGATGGGAAGAAAGAGAGGTCAACTCCTTACAAAAGAAAACTATTAAGAGAATTTGACATTAGAAAAGTATCTAAGATTCTCCTCACACTCAACTTCTTTGTCATACACACACACACACACGCTAATTTTAAAATTAAAACACTGGGAAAATATCAACATATTTTAAGTTTATTTCTAGTTTTCAGAGAAATCTTTAACATTTAATGTAGAAATTATATATAATTTCCCATATATTCTAAGCAAAGGCATTTAGCACTAATTTATATGTTAATGTACAATAGGGCTTCTGAAACATCAAACATACCAATTACCATTCTCCTCTGAATCATTTTAGCTAATTCAAAGCACTCTGTTTTTTTGTATTTATGTGTGTGTATGTGTATACAAAGATTCAACATATAATACTGATTGTCTTCTCCTATTCAACTACATTTCAGCTTATCTGCATGATGCAAGAATAATAAAAACTTGAAGGACACTTAAAAATGATCTATCTATTCCAGCATTCTCACATTACATATGAATTAATTGAAGCCCATGTGTTTGCTTTGACAGTACATATACTGAAATTGAATAAACTGAAGCCCAGAAACATGACTTGCTCAAGGTCATAGAGCTAATTGATGGGATAGTGAGGATTGGAAATCCAGTATCACTAAAGAAGTCATCTTTCCATTAGAGCAATAGCTTTCAATTTGGGGGATGATTTTTCCCTTTAGGAGATTTTGACAATATCTGGAGATATTTTTGACTGTTCCAGATGGGAGATTTTAATGGATAAAAGCCAGGGATGCTGCTAAATCCTACAGCGCACAGCACGGCCCCCCACAAAAATAAATCTCCAGATCAAATTGTCAACAGTGCCAAGATGAAGAAACACTTTGGTAGAAAAAATGACTTTTCTTTTCTTTTATTCATTAGAGTTCTTCAAGAAGCAGCTTCATTTAAAAATATAAAAATTATCCCAATTAAAAAAAAGGCAAAATGATTCAATCTGAATCATGTATTATATGTTATTCCTCTAGTTAGCATATATCTGAAAACTGAAATTATTACACCAAATATTGCAATTGCATATAAAATGTAGCTAATTTGAATTGATATCTTATAGTAAAGTGTAAAAAGTACTTTTCTTCTAGATTTTAAAGGTATTAATATATATATACTTTTAGAGCAGGTTTTATGTGTGTGTTTGTTTTAATGTAACCATAGAAGAACTTTCATCAGAATTACCATAAGGGCTTGTAAAAAATGCATGAAATTCACAATTTTTGGTTCTTATCTCAAAATAAATCCTGAAAATTATATGGTTTAAAAGCAGCCTAGTTGATTCATATACAATCTAGCAGTTAAGAATATCTCATCTACAGAGCACTGAGTGTTATATGTAAATGATGAATTACTAAATTTTACTCCTGAAACTAATATTACACTATATGTTAACTAACTAGAATTTAAATAAAAACTTGAAACCTTAAAAAATAGAATATCTCATTTACAGAAAAAAAAAACATAAAAACATGATTCTAACACATTGATAAGATTGAATTTTACCCACCGCTAAATTTTAGTAACAAGTATATTTTATTGCAGAATGGGCTATTAAATATGCAACTGCAAACTGTAATAAGTGCTTGATAATAGTACAGTGGATTATGAGGTAATGATATACAGTAAATTCATTTACTGTGAATGTATAGGCATGGCCAATCAGATTATGTAATCTGTATACAGTAATATTTAGTTGGTAGGGTAATAGGTGAAGAAAATTATTGGTTGTATTTTTCCATAGCTCACAGTTTGTCAGGTGAGTGTGATGAGACATCTAAAGTGTTGAAAGTGTTTGGGATGGAGTGTTTATAGTATTAGCCCATGGAATCTAAACTGAGTAAGGTGGGAAGTAAAACAAGAAGAGAATATATTAAGACTTCAGACTCAACTATACAAAGGGATGTTTGATTTGATAATTGCTGAAGCAATGTATTTTCGAAGTTTTAGAGTATGGACAAGAGAGTGAGTAGCAAAGTTAGTTAGCAGGAAGTCACTGGAAATGAAGTCAAGGAATAAGAATGCAAGAAAATATACCAGCATCCTCCTATATTCTGATAAGTACTCTCCATGCCCATGGTTCAAGCAGAAGTCATCAACTTCACACAATGTGACTTCATCTCTTGGTCTTATTTGAAAGGTCCAGAGGCAGCCCTTAATCTAATTTAGGTAAATCAGTTTATTTCCCTAGATTTTGAGCCCTGGCCCAAGCAAATTGTTTTTAATGACTTGAGGCATAAGATGAAAATGTTTGAGTTGCCAATGGGTATTTTTCTTCCCATGTGCTCCAGATCAAGATAAAATTTTTTAAAGATTTTATTTATTGGGACGCCTGGGTGGCTCAGTTGTTAAGCGTCTGCCTTTGGTTCAGGTCATGATTCCAGAGTTCTGGGATCGAGCCCCGCATCGGGCTCCCTGCTCAGTGGGAAGCCTGCTTCTCCCTTTCCCACTCCCCCTGCTTATGTTCCTTCTCTCACTGTGTCTCTCTCTGTCAAATAAATAAATAAAATCTTAAAAAAAAAAAGATTTAATTTATTTATTTTAGAGAGAGATAGAGAGTGTATGAGCTGGGGGAGGAGCAGAGAGAGGGGGGTAGAGAGAATCTCAAGCAGACTCCATGTTGAGTGTGGAGCCCCACTTGGGGCTCGGGCTCATGACCCTGAAGTCATGACCTGAGCCAAAATCAAGAGTCGGATGCTTAATCGACTAAGCCATCCAGGTGTCCCTAAATCAAGACAAATTTTTAAAGCAAGATACAAAGAATAAAACATACCCACAGAGAGAGAGAGAGAGAGAGAGAGAGAGAAGAAAAGTAAAAGACAAAGAGCCTTGTTCCAATGAATTTCTATTCTTGGACTTCATATGGTAATATCCTTATAATGAATTGAACTTTAAATTTGCATCTAAGAGGATCTGAACTCTTACACTACTATTTGAGTCACTTTTTCTAAAAGACACTGAAGTTATATAAAATTGTGACATAAAAATAAATGAGGATGATGATCACTGGGTATTGTATGTAAGTGATGAATCACTATATTCTACTCCTGAGACTAATCTTATACTATATATTAACTAACTGGAATTTAAGTAAAAACTTGGAAAAATAAATAAATGAAGAAAATATTCTCTAGAATTCTCTTGATGACTGTTTCATGTGCTTTTGCTTACCACTTTCTGATAAAGTATTATTTTGTATACTTGAAGAGAACTGTGTGTCCTTCAGGGTTTGATTTTCTTCAGCAGGTATATGTCTCTCAGAAATAAATTTTCAATTATGTCTCTGTCTTTAAAAAAAAACTGCATGATAATGTCTATAGGAATAGGTGTCTATCATTCAGGTTCTTATATAGAAAGAAATCAAAGTTGACTGTTGAGTTTATTTATTTGTTAAAATGTTCTACTTAAAATCTTACATATGTCTATAATGTGCTAATAACTCATTTATTATTAATACTTAATGACACGGGAATTAAAAAACAGATAATTATAATATGTGTACTCTCACAATGACCTAATAAAAGTATCACATATTTCTCTAGTACTGAAATTATTTTAAAACGCAAAGAGATTAGAGCTGAGGTGGGTGGACAATCTGCTTATAATTAGATGATCTGTGAAACAAATTGGATATGTGTTAACCCTAAGGCAGAATTCATGTTTAGTTATCCCTTCAAATAATTATAGTTGGAAAGATTCACATATAAAAGTGCTACATAATATTCTTTTCTCCTGAGGCAATGATTTTCTTAGTAAATAGAAGAAGTTATTATCAAAAAAGATTCCGGTGAGCAATGATACATAAAATGCATATTTTTGACTATATTATTATACCTGATACTAATTAATTGATTAATTACCATATTTACATATCAAAGTTAATGTCTTGTATGCATTTTTCAAAAGGTTTTATGTAGGTGACTCAGAACCTAAAAATTCTAAAAACTAAAGTCTGTGTAGAAAAATAGAGAATAATCTTGAAAGATATAGTTTTTAAGACAAAGAAAAGTAAAATAAACATACAACATATTTATTTTCTTCCTGTTTCATGTAACATATAGCAATATAAATATAAAGGTCAGTTCCACTTTTTGGCTGGGTGATTTGGCATCATAATTCCCTTATTTTTGCAATTAAAAATAATTTTGAATATTAAAAAAATATACTGAATTCCATTATAAGTGAACATCAGTAGTCAGAGAAGCATGCTTATTTTTAAAATGAATGATAGTCAATTTTCATCTATTATCACCTAATTAAAAAAAAAGGTACAATATTGTTTTCTTAAAAACAGCCAAAAGAATCAGATCATTTGATTCTAATATGGAAGAAAGTAAATCACAAAAAATTCATAATATTTTGTCAATACTTGATTTTTTCACAAATACTATTAAATCTTTCAAGACAATGCAAATTCATGTTTAAAAAAGTCAAGTTGGCAAAATGTTAGTTATTCAGTTCAATATATCATTTTTAAAGTTCAAATAAGCATCTAGTAATAAAATATAAATTGTCAGCATGATCCAAAAGAACGTAAAATTATATTAGTCAGAGATTGCAACAGAATCTCTTAGGAAATAAACCCAAAAAGAAACATTCATACTTTATCTCCAGGGTAGTATTCAATCATAATTATTTTTCTGCTTTGACTTTATTCATTATTTGGCATAATGCTGAAACAAAAATTTGATATTTTACTAACTTTAAAAGTTCTAGCTAAATGTCTATAGAGAAAACAAACTGATCACATTCCATCCTATAGTTATTTAATAAATGGATTTCCCTAATAATTTCTCAATATTTTAAACTTTTACAAGTTAATGATTTTAATTATAATATGAAATAATACTAAAAACTAATCCACTTTGTAAAAATGAGAATAACATACAAGCTTAAAATATTTATATTAAAAATTTCAGAAAAAAGCTCTAATTGCATTTTATAATATTCATATATATTTATAAAATATCAACAATATTAATTATCATATCTGAATACCATATATGCTTATAATTTTGAAATCTATTAGCTGCAGCAAAATTGCTTAACTAAATAATATGTAATATCCTTAAAGTATGAGAAATAAAAGTGTCAATAGAGAATCTGAATATATAGAAAAAGTGAATGACTACTTATGTTTACCTTAATGAGATTAGTAAAAAGTTTATCAGTTTGATTCCATATTTCTTGATTAAGATTCTTAAGTTAGTGATACTTTTCTTTTTTTCTTGAGTTATGCATAACATATTAGTTTCAGGAATACAAACATGATTCAATATTTGTATATATTGTGAAATGATCACCACAATAAGTCTAGTTAACATCCATCACCACACATTGTTACATTTCTTTTCTTGTGATGAAAGCTTTTAAGATCTACTCTCTTAGCAACTTTCAAATATACAAAACAGTACTATTATCTATACT
Source organism: Phoca vitulina (assembly GCF_004348235.1). Lineage (NCBI taxonomy): Eukaryota > Metazoa > Chordata > Mammalia > Carnivora > Phocidae > Phoca > Phoca vitulina. The sequence continues at coordinate 12,050,707 of NW_022589729.1, read as the reverse complement.
CACTACGTTGTGCATTACATCCTTAGGACTAATTTATTTCATAACTGGAAGTTTGTACCTTTTGACCAAGTTTGTACCCTTTGGTCACCAATTTGATTCTACAAATATTTTAAGTTAGTTTTTTAGAAGATATAAGTCAGGAGAAGTCTTCAAATTAATTAATGCATATATAAAATTTAACTGAGAATAAGAAAATTCAGCCTTTAAACTTTTGCTAGATATTGGAGAATGCACCCTTTTCTTTAACTTTTTTAAATAATTAATTTATTTTAAAATGAAAGAAAGAGAGTGCATGGAGAGGGGCAGGGGGAGAGGGAAGGAATCTTAAGCAGATTCTCCACTGAGTGTGGAGCCTGACCCAGGGCTTGATTTCAAGATCCTGAGATCACGACCTAAGCAGAATTCAGAATCAGACACTCAACCAACTGAACCACTCAGGGGCCCCAGAATGCACCCTTTTCTACTTGAATTTCCATAGTGACAAAATGTTGACCTTGATCAGACATACACCTTCTTCTAGGTTTACATTTTTTTTCTGAGTTCACAGATAACATTTTTAAATTTAGAGTGCATTGAAGTGATCTGTGGTTGCTTACACATGGCAAGATATTTCTTTTTATTTCTCACGAACATGTTATTTATTTTTATCAATAAATCAAAATTTGATTTTATTATATGGCTACATAAAGAAGATGTATATTAAATACTTGTGGAATGTGATTATTTCTGTGTAATTAAATTGATCAACTGAAATTTTATTAAATGTGGCTGGTTATATTACTTCTCTTTGCTTGTCTAAAAATTTACTATAAAAATTTGAAATGTTTGGGTGCCTGGGTGGCTCAGTTGGTTAAGCAACTGCCTTCGGCTCAGGTCATGATCCTGGAGTCCCTGGATCGAGTCCCGCATCGGGCTCCCTGCTGGGCAGGGAGTCTGCTTCTCCCTCTGACCCTCCCCCCTCTCATGTGCTCTCTCTCTTTCTCTCATTCTGTCTCAAATAAATAAATAAAATCTTAAAAAAAAAAAAAATTTGAAATGTTCATTGAAGCCTAACCCATTCCCTCCCGTCCCCACTACTCTTTTTCTTCCTTTCCTTTCATTTCCGTTTTCTTCCTTTTTAAACTTTATGTATATATGAGATTGTGTACAAAGAAATACCTTGCCTCAAGGAGGCAACTTATATTTCCTTGAAATAGAGTATAAACTTCAAAAGAAAATAACAACTGTTATGTAAAAAATTCATTACATTTGCAGTTCACATAAGAATAAAATCAGACCTTAAACACCCTCTTTACCAAGTTTTTCAAAATATCTATCATTCTATTTGGGATGTCTTTTAAAACATTAAATGGGAATTTGTTTTTATTTTTATTTATTTTACTTTAGACAATTTGTTTTTAAATGTTGTTGCTAATAACTTACCTCAAAGTAAGTTTGTTTTTTTTTTAATTTTTTTTACAGCACCAAATGCCACATTGTTCTTTAAACTAGAAATTCCCACAACCTCGTAATACTTATAGAAAATTACTGGGGCGCCTGGGTGGCTCAGTTGGTTAAGCGACTGCCTTCAGCTCAGGTCATGATCTCAGGGTCCTGGGATTGAGCCTCACATCAGGCTCCCTGCTCAGCGGAAGCCTGCTTCTTGCTTTCCCACTCCCCCTGCTTGTGTTCCCTCTCTGGCCGTCTCTCTCTGTCAAATAAATAAATAAAATCTTTAAAAAAAAAAAAAAAAAAAAGAAAATTACTGAACAGCTACCGAACTGACTGAATGACAGACTGCATAGGGAATCAGAATTTCAGCATTATTAAAATAAGTCAACCACTATAATAAAAACTTTTATATGTAAAAATCCTTTTCAAAGTTGAATACATATTATGTAATAATTTTATAGATTCTTTACTTGGAAACGTATTAACATGCATCTCATTCACATTAATGTATTTTAAAAACTTGATTAGGAAAGCTGATGTATTAACACAAATGGAAAAATTTTTAAATGTGAAAATTTAAGGAGTGCTTAGGGGGCTCAGTTGGCTACTCACCTGACTCTTGATTTCAGCTCAGGTCCATGATCTCAGGGTTCTGAGATTGAGCCCTGTGTCAGGTTCTGAGCTCAGTGGGGAGTTGGCTTGAGATTCTCTCTCTCCCTCTCTCTTAGCCCCTCTCCCTGCTGTCTCTTGCTCTCAAATACATAAATAAATCTTTAAAAAATAAAATAAAATGTAAAAACTTAATATTAGGCTAACCCACATTCAAAATCTCATGATAATGAACACAGAGATAATGATAATTATCATTATTACTACCTATTTTCGTTTTTTTGTTGGCTAGTATGCAAACATAACAGTGAGGTTTATTAAGCACTGAAAGGTATCAGTTTTTTCATGGACATTTTCTTACCTCTACAGCTCTGTAAACTTAATTGTTAACTTGTATAAAATGAGTACCAGAGTTTGTAAGTAGAGAAATGGGTTTGGGGCACCTGGGTGGCTCAGTCGTTAAGCATCTGCCTTCGGCTCAGGTCATGGTCCCAGGGTCCTGGGATCCGGCCCTACATCAGGCTCTCTGCTCAGCGGGAAGCCTGCTTCTCGAACCTCTCCCATTCCTCCTGCTTGTGTTCCCTCTCTCACTGTGTCTCTCTCTGTCAAATAAATAAAATCTTAAAAAAAAAAAAGAAAGAAATGGGTTTATATCACCAGTCTTATTTTTGCAATTCATTCACATAACCCACAGTGTCTCCATTGTACTAACATTCCCTACCTCCCACTGAGGCTTCTATGGTCACTTGATTCAATCTCTTGTCTGTGTTTTAAGTAAAGTCTTATACTTGGTATAAGTGACATGACATTTAAAAATGAAGTTGAAATTGGGATGATTTTACCCTTCTCTTTGATCCTAGAGTGTCAGCCAGGATGGACCAACAACATAATTTTTACATATAAGACTCTTACATATTCTTGCATACATAGACATTTCATATTTTGCGGGAGGTGGGCAGCAGGATGCCCCGGACCTGGGCTGAGGCCTTATTGAGGCGAATGAAATGTAGGATTTCCCAGGAGGGCAAACAGGGTGAGTTTGGAGTTCACAGGGGGTGCTATGTGGCTTGGAGTCCGTGGCAAGAGTGTGTGCAAATCCTGGAAGAAGGGTGGGGATGCTCTGAGCATCAGGACTGCTTGGAGTATGGTGGACTCAAACTCCAGGTGCTGTAACCTTGACCACTCTTCCCAGAGGAAGCCTGATCTCCTGGCATTTAGGGAGTTCTATAAGGCCCAGCAGGGGAGTCCAGGGACGAGAAACACCTGAATGTTCTAGGTGCCAGAGCTCCTTGGTCCCAAACTCAACCAAGTGATAAAAATTCCAGTAGTTCAATGCCTGAGGCCTTCATTCATATATTTTTAAATAAAGTCAATTGGAATTTGCCATTGGGAGAGAGTATATGTTGCAATTCCTTTAAAAAAGTAGGACGAATATATGCTATTGCCTAATCTATCCCAGTGCATATACAGTAGGTAGGAGTAATTGAAAATAATAATCTGCAGACCAGTGAAAGCATGCAAATATGAGTATCCCTCTGTATCCGCTCAGCTCTTTGGTTTTACAATGATAATTTGATGGTATTTAGTGATAACCTCTCTGAGGTTGGCATTTTAAAAATATAATGACCCTCCATCGTATATGATATTTTTTTCTATTTCAATTTTTCAGTCCTTTATTTTAGTCAATCTAGACAATGGATCTGGCATGATTACACATTTTGTTTATATAAGAATCTTATTTTTAGAATGTAAGTTAACTACTTAAATGTTTTGGTATAGATATTACTGATGAAATTTGCTTAGGATTAAGACATTTCTGGGCGCCTGGGTGGCTCAGTCGTTAAGCGTCTGCCTTCGGCTCAGGTCATGATCCCAGGCTCCTGGGATCCAGCCCCGCATCGGGCTCCCTGCTCAATGGGAGGCCTGCTTCTCCCTCTCCCACTCCCCCTGCTTGTGTTCCCTCTCTCACTGTGTCTCTCTCTGTCAAATAAATAAATAAAATATTAAAAAAAAAAAAAAAGACATTTCTTATGCACTCACAAAAATGGGCTAAATATTCTTTTATAGGTCTTTCTCTGGTGTCTAAATAATCCATTTTTTAAATTATCCTCATGAATTTGTAAAGTAATTATTTCTATGGTATTGCTTGCTTTATATATTTTACTTTATGGAATCAAATAATGATATATCTTTCAGCATTACACGGACACTGAAGAACCTTAATTATATGTGTTACTTACTTTAGTTGATCAGTATAGAACCTATATCTTAAGTTCTTATTGGTCTAAACAACTATGTTTGATTTGTAAAATCATCCATAGCAAGCAGTGTGATGACTTCTATGCTCACTCATGCAATGCAAGTGTATCAATTGCATAGGATTTGCAAAACATTTTTCTAGTGATTATGAAAACACAGAGATAGACCAAATGTGGGTTCTGACTTCATGAACTTTCAATCAGAAGCTGGAAACAGGACAATGACCTATATAACTAAAATGCAAGTTGGAAGATAATTGGTAAACAAATGGACTGCCAAGAAATTACAGTTGAGAAAAAGTCCATTTCTAAGTTTCGAGAAGAACCTAGACAGATAGAATCTTGGTTCTTGAAAGAGAAATTAGATTTATAAATATGGAGAGAGGAAAGAGATGAAATTTCTGTGAAGCCAATATTGTAAAGAGAAGGATATTGGAAATCTAGGCAGTTGTAGGAACTAGAGAAAAGTTTGTTTGTTTGTTTGTCTTAGAGTAGATTGGTTAATGGAGAATATTGATAAATGAAGTTGGAACTCCTGGGAACTGTGCTTTGATTGTGGAAATCCTAACATAATAGGCATAATTTCAAATGTTATTTTTTAACCCTAGGCACCACCTCTGGCACTGTCCTTATTGTAAAAATCCTGTGAGATTATTTTACTTACAGCAGAGTTCTAGACACATGGTACCCCTTAATAAATGTTTATATTTATTTAACTTTTGTTGAGTTTTACATTGTATTCATTTATAAAAACTTTCCGGAGTTTACCTTAGCTTTATAATTTCTCTGTTTCCATCTTCTTTATCAACCCCTTCATCAATAAGAAATGGAGGGATTATAGCATTTTCTGGAAAACCTGACATTAACTTTTCAAAAATTATTATTCTCTGTAATATTAATATGAATTTTTGACTGGTATAGCACACCAAAGTTGAAAATATTTTCATCAATTTCAGTCCTGTTTAAGCAATACTAGAATTCAAAATTTGAACCTCAGCAAATCAGTACCAATCAAAACTAAGCTGGCATGAGAATAAGAAAGTGAACATATATGACCAAAATATTTGTGTTTAACTCATGGAAAATATAGAAACCTATTTATTTATTTATTTATTTATTTTTATTATTTTTTTTAAAGATCCCATTCATTTTCTGACAGAGAGAGAGAGACAGCGAGAGAGGGAACACAAGCAGGGGGAGTGGGAGGGTGAGAAGCAGGCTTCCCACTGAGCAGGGAGCCCGTAATGGGGCTTGCGGGGTTCGATCCCAGGACTCTGGGATCATGACCTGAGCAGAAGGCAGACGCTTAACCTACTGAGCCACCCAGACATCCCTAGAAATCTATTTAAATTCTAAGTTAAAATATTCTATACGCCAATCATAATTTTACTGCTTGTAAAGTCTTTTCAGAAGATCATAAAGATATATTAACTAGAGATTAGGCTGTCATAGTCTCTGGTCTACTATTATATGATTTTAAAACAAAATCATCCATTAAAAAGATCATTTGCTAGATTTAAAAGTTTAGAGTGACTGACTACTTACAATGCATGTATTTTGGGAGATATTCTCTGTATAAACATAGCCCTCAATTTCAAATTTTTTATATTCATGTATTATGCAATTTTAGGGGATTATAAACCGCATTAACGACAATTACAACATTGCAAACCATCTTCACATAGGTGCTTCAGCTATTACCAAATCCTATCCAGGAGAACATCGTCGTTAAGCGTCTGCCTTCTGACTAAAATCCAGCCCCATTTACCAAGTCTAAATACTACCAAGCCTCTAAGATCTCTGCTTTCCCAGCTCTTGTTCAAGGTCTCCCTTCAGTGTGGATTGGATTTATTGACTCAGATATGAGTGAAGGGATAGGATATCAATTCTGAGATTAGAATATTAAAAGCGGCTTCCATGTTGAGCACCTTATCTCTCTCCCACTCCTCTCTCTCTCTCTAATTGCTCACTTAGAAAGAACAGATGTCATAACTGTCATGAGTCAGTCCTGTGGAAAGGCCACCTGATTAGGAACTACCAGGGAACTTAGAAACACGACCCGATCCCCCACCATAGTGCAGCCTTCACAAGACAGCTTGACAGCAACATGAAAAATTTCAGACTAGAATCACCCACCAAAGCTCCATTCAGATTCCTGACCACAAGAAAGTGTGATAATAAATGTTTATTGCTGGAAGTGCCTAAAATTAGAGGTAATTTTAAGTGATATGGACAAAATCACATAGTTCTCTAGAGGCAAAATGGATGGCTGAAATATTTGTAGTATTTTTTTCCCCACAACTACGATGTTGTTTGCTAGAAGCAGATTTAAATAACTTTAAAATTATCATTTTTGTCCAACCAATAGAATAATTCCCATTAGAACTAGTCAAAACAAAACAAAACAAAACAAAAATTTGTTTCTCTCTCCATATGGTACGGTCTTAATATTGCCAATTATTTAACTTTTCAAAATAAGCTTAATTAATTAGTGGGGAAATAAAACCTCTCTGGGTTCCTCAGGGTTCTTGCAAAAATCACTAACTTCCTGATACTCTTCACATACCTGGAGATTTAGATCTCTATCCTTTTGTCTAGTTAATTGCTCTGATTCAAAGAATGATAAACTTGTTTTTTTTCCTCAAGGACAGGGTCAACTTTTAGAGCCTGGGGTATATTCCTAAATTAAATTGCTGGGTACTGGAAAGAATGGGTAGTTATCTTCCTAAGTATTTACATGTCAAAATCAATGAAGCCTCAGAACTTGGGAGACAACTCCAAGTTTTAAAGGCTGAGATGCGGAGGACTATGTCACTCCTGGAGAAATTATATTGACATTACCAAAAGGTTTATAATTAAAAGGAGGGGTCATTAGTTTCCCTAGAATAACCTTTCAGAAGAGGAGTGAGGGCAAGTGCTTCATTCTTTCTTATAAGCAGAGAAAAATCATTTTTCCTTGCCCTTCATCTATAGAGAGTCTGGTTAATTAAATAGGAAAAAAATACCATCATCTTGCATCCATTGCCCCAGGGATAAGGTCTAGGACAAGAAGGTGCTGACACTTTATTATTTACTGTGAGGAATTTAATAAGACATATGTTTCTGACCTAGAACACCTCTTGTGCTCATTTAAGATCAAATTAATAAAGATTAATATTTAAAACGAACAGTGGTGCTATTTAAATTCTAGACATGTTCTGTCATAGTCTTTCTAAAATGGATGGACTTAAAAACACTGGTCTCAAAGGATAGTGCTTTGGTTGAAGCAGGTTAGACTTTTGATAAAATGTCTTGGAATTAATTTTAATTTTAACATATTAAAGATTATGAGCTTGTCCTTTGCAAAAATGTTTATCTTTGAATAATAATTTTTTCTCCATCTTGTTTGACCATGTGATTACTTTTATGTGTGCTTTTTTTCTCTTTCTTGTGCATCATGTGGCACAATTGACATTTGGGTACGTTTCATGAATACAATATAATATATACTTATCCATAAGTTACTTATCTTCAAAAGTTGATATAGATAACAATGACAATGACGTGACATGTGACTTACTAGATGACAAACACTACCTTAAGATCTTTACATATAATAACTCATTTAATTCCTGCAATTACCCAAAGAAGGAAGAGACATCTTTAAAGATGAAGAAATTGTGCTTAGGGGGTTTTGTGACTTCCAGACTGCATAGGTATGTAGTAGAATTTAAATACATGCAACCTGGCTCTAGCATCTGTGCTAATCTTCACTAACATTGTACTGCTTAGGTTTATTATAAAAATTATCTGTTTTTTAAGGACATTGTATTATATTGGATGGTATTTTCTTTGGGTTTTAATTGTTATTTTACTATGTATTTTACTATTAACATGCAAGAAGTTCTGAAAGGGATCATTTCCATTAGCATAAAAATGCAGTCAGGTTTCATTTATATATTTGAGGAATAACTGATATTCGTGCATACATCACATTAGATACCAGGCCCTGTGTTGAGCATTGAAACAGACAAGACCTATTGCCTGGGAAATAAAATAAATATATGTAACTTACATTAATAGCTTAATAAGTTTTTAAAAGAAGACTTTCTCATAAATAGAATATAAAGCTACCATGAATTTTATGACTAGAGCAGAAACTACGAATAAACTTAGAAGTTGTGAGAGCAAATTTTGCCATCCTCTAAGACACAACTGTAATAATCAGTCTACTCTCCCTTTATCTGTATCCGGATAAAATATTTTGGAAGATTTACCACAGTGCATAGTTTAGACTTCAGTGATTTTCGCCTTGAAATTTTTCAAAAAATGCAAATAGAAATTAATATTGTATCCATAAAAACATTTTACAAATATTTCCACAAACTAGTAGATTTACTAAATATGTGTACCTTGAAGGAAATTTGCAAAAAAAAAAAAAAAAAAGGTTGTTGTTTGAAACAATATAGACCTACTTTTTTAACAGTGTAAATAACAGTGTGAAACCATTTGAAACATAAAACCATATTAGCAATACTGGTGCTGATTTTATTTTTTTTTTAATTTTCTATGGCAGCACAAACTAATTTAAATTTTCTACACACTTTTGTATCATTAACATATGCTATAATATGCTTTTACACTATTTTTATGTTAGTATTACCTATATGGTTTATTCATTATGCTTGTACTTCAAATTGCCATGAATATTTATGAAAGGAAAAAAAAAATAATAGAAACTGACGATTTGGTACAATGTAAGAGAGTTCCCCTTAGGGTCAAGTTTACAGTCTCAATTTGACAATCAAGTTGACACATTTAAATGGTCAATGGTTAACACATGTTTGATCATTGACAGGAGAGAACAAGGAAACAAACTTATAAACCTACTCTTACTCTATGTCTCTCCCTTTTAGGCCCAACCTGTGCACTTGATTGTGCAATCCACATCATATGTGTTGAAGAAAATTATTTTCTGAAACATCAGAAACATTCCCTTTGTTCTCTGAAATCCATGCCTCAGTTTTTACATCCATTTATATGTTTAACTGCTGAGGGAAGAATAAAACAAAGAGGGACTATTTTCATTTGATATTATAAATTTCCTGAATGTTGTCTCAAAGGAAGAGACCTAATAGCAGTACATCTTGGAGAATAGAGATTTTTTAATCAAAGATTTAGGAAAAAAACAAAAAAGTAAAGGTTGTTCCCAATAATCTAGAAATAAAGTTTCTGCCTCATAGCCATAAGGTTTAACAATGAAATTAGGAGCATATTACTGTAATCTAGAAAAATTATACTACATAAGCATCTGGTTGGCATGGAGAATTTGGCTAAAGATGTAATATGTACACCAATCTATTATTTTAATACTTAAAAAGGGAATTTTCACAGTACCGAGGTTGACAGTGATTGGGATCAAATTTAATACACACAATTTTATGTTCATAAACTTAGAACCTGGAAAGATTATTCTCTTGGAAAATGAATAAACACACATATGTATACTTCCCCACACACATATACTAACAAACAAAAAAGACTGATGATCATGACATTAAAAAGGGTAGCACTGACATAAAGTGATTTTTTTAACATAAAAATATATACTTTTTAATTATAGGCTAGATCTTCCTTGGGTGTTCAGAAAAATGTAACACAAAAGAAAACAAATAAACTATGCACTCAGTGTAGGAATCCAGGCTGGATACTATAAAATCAGAAGTTGTCAGCATAGAAAATCATGAGACTGGATGAGATCACTAAGAGAATGAAAGTGAATAGAAAAGGGAAGAATTCCTGAATCTAATCACCCTCCAACATTTAGAGATTAAGGAGAGGAGAAGGAATCAGCAAAAAAGGCCAAGGAGTAGTTCCCAGACAGATAGGAAGAAAACTGAGAGAATGGTGTGTCCTGGAAGCCCAGTGAAGTCTTAAGAAAAAGCAATCAACTATGTGTAATGCAGATGTTGGATTAACTGAGTGAGCTACCATCAGATTCAGTGATGTGGTTATCACAGGTGACAATGATGCTGGTCAGTGTTGGATGGGTGGTAGGGGTAAATACCTGACTGGAATGGGTTTAACAGGAAATGAAATTTGAGAAATAAAAATAATAGCACATAAAGGCAAATTATTCAAAGAATTTTGGTATGAAGAGATGGAGAGAAAAGGACAAAAACACAGCCAAGGTTTTTTGTTTTTGTTTTTTCCTAAGTTGATATAAATAATGCCATATGTCACATTAGTGTGATAAGGACTAGAATCTTCTAGAAGGAAAAATATTTGTGCAGGAGGAAAAGAAGAAAACAGAGTAATGTTCTTCAGTAGGTAAGAGGGGATGGAATCCAGTGGTACACAGTAGCTTAGCTAAGATTTTGGGCAGTACATTCATATACAGGGAAGAGTATGCAAAGTATGTCACCAGATCCAGGGGAATAGGAAGATGTTATAGGAGGATTTTTGAAGGTAAATTATATCAGTGCAATATTGAGAGTTACAGAGCATAAAATATAAAAATTCTCTATGCCATTAGATAGGTATCCTGCATTTCTTTAAAATTTTTTAGTTAATTTTTTGTCTTCTCTCTTTTCTTCTCTCTAAATATCTGAGAAGACCAAATTCAAAGTCTAATGAGAAAATGTGTCAGTGGGGAGATAATTATTTAAAACAAGGACTTACTTACAAAATTTTAAAAAATTGCCTAAAAGAGTAGAAAATAATTATAAGAGAACGTACATAGATAGGAGCAGTAAGGAGAATCAAAGACCCCTAAACTGCCTACACAGCATTTTACACTGGGAAATAATACAGAAGGAGATAAGAAAAAGGATGGATGGAAAAAAAAAAAAAGAAAGAAGATGGATGGATGGATGGATGGATGATGCATGGATATAAATATAAACATAGATATGGAAAAAATAATACAAACTAATGGAACAAACTAATACAAACAAATACAAATGCAAACAAAATGGAATGTGTGGTAAATTCCTAGAAAATACATGAGAAAAGCAAAACCACTATCATGGCAATATAAACAGCTTTCAGTTATGATTCCTTATCTTAGATTCTTCTTGCTTAGTATAATTATCTATTATATACTAGCTCCACAAAATAAATTCAGGAATATTGTTCTTTTGCTATGCTCTGAATTGCTCCAAACATTAAATTATTATGAGTTGCTCTTAAAATTCATATATAAAATTATTTCATAATTGTGTGTTTGTGTGTATGTCTTGATTTTTAACCACTCATTTAATGTCCAAAATGGTTTTAAAAGTTTATTCATTACAGTGTTTATTTTTGTGTCAGTTTTGGGAATGTATATTTTTCAAAGAAATTATTCATAGGTGCATTCATAATTGTTTCATTTAAAATTTTTGAATTTATGTCTATTCTTATGGAGTAATAATTTTTATCTGGGCATCTTTCACAAATCTTGCTCACTCTTGCCAGAAGTTTTCCTGTTATTCTTTACATAAAACTGTTAGGTTTTTGGATTCTTCAGTTGTACTCTGTTTTCCATTTCATTATGTTCTGGCTTTTTAATATTGCCCTCCCTCTAGTTTCTTTTTGATTTACTCTATTTTTCAATTTCCAATTTGTCAAATGGTTAATTTGTCATTTTTCTTCTCTATTACATGTATTTAAAACGAAAATGTTAAGTGCAAATGTCAAGTTGTTGCATGTGTGCAATAATTTCATTATTTTTTTAGTCAATTTCATCATTTATCAGCAAATTGTTTTTCAGTGTGTTGTTTACATCCCAAATGTAGTTTATATTTCGTTTTTCCTCATTATCTTTTGATGGTTGAATTCTCATTCATTTTTGTTAGTGTCAAAAAAAATTTGTATGATACTCATACTTTGATATAAATCCAGACCACTTACATTTTTTGTTTAGCTTTTCAGACACCAGGCAAGTAGCAGAAATTCAATGTGAAAATGAGCTTGTGGATACAACTTCTTCAAGGATTCGTTTTCCTTATTTCACAAACCCAGCGTGGGATCATTAAGTTCCTTGTAAGTCTCCAGGAATTGCAGGGATAGAGGGTGGGTTTCAGTACCTTGAATCAACCTTGAGTTAGGGCTACAAGATTTTTCTATTCTTCCCTGTGCTGTTTTAAAAGCCCCAGGTTCTGGGGTGCCTGGTGGCTCAGTTGGTTAAGTGTCTGACCCTTGATCTTGGCTCAGGTCTTGATCTCACAGTCCTGAGTTCAAGCCCTGAGTTGGGAGCCTACTTAAAAAATAAATAAATAAATAAATAAATAAATAAATAAATAAATAAATAAAGGCCACACCTCATTGCTAAGATGTGTAAATACTTCTGTTGCCTGCTTATTGCTTTTGTTTGTGTTTTCTTCCCTTCTGTTTTGGCCCTGGTGATTTCTGCTATCTCCTGAGCTCAGTTATTTATGCAAAACAAACAAAACAACCAACAGTTTTGTTTCGTTTTTTTAAGATTTTTTTATTTATTTGTTTGACAGAGAGAGACACAGCGAGAGAGGGAACACAAGCAGGGGGAGTGGGAGAGGGAGAAGCAGGCTTCCCACGGAGCAGGGAGCCCGATGCAGGGCTCGATCCCAGGACCCTGGGATCATGACCTGAGACAAAGGCAGACGCTTAACGACTGAGTCACCCAGGCGCCCCAAAAAAACCAGTTTTTATTTGAACCAGAATCTCTATGTATTTTGTATCACCAGGTTAAAATATATATATATATATGTGTATATATATATATATATATATATTTCTCATAATGTCGAATATGAAAATCTAATTTTTTTTCCAGAAAGTTAGAGTAAAACTACAGAGAATGAAAACCCCACTACAACTTTTTATTAGCTCTGATTTGAAGGTAAATGTACCCTGTAAGGAAACTGCTCACTTAATTCTAGTTGGATCCCACTGGAAACCATACCTCGGAGCATTTTAGCCTCCATTCTTGGTGCCAGTGGAAAATCTGTTATTTTCTTACATATAACTGGGAGCTTGCAGAGCATGACTTAGTTTCAATTGATCCAGTGAAGTACACTGAAAGGAGCTAGAGGGGCAGAAAGCATGTTAAGAGGGGCACTAAGGCAATGACGAAGCAAACCTACCCTTAGAAGTGCTTTCTTTGGCAATACATTGTCAGATGGTGTCTTTGTGAATAGTCTGACCCATGTTGAAGGTTTAAGTGAATTACAAGGCGGTAGCCTTGGATTGTGTACTGTCCCATCCCTGTCACTCTTACAATATATTGAATCTTTTTCCCTCGTAGAAACATCATTAGTTCACAATTCTCCACATTGCTCTGAGAGGGAATGTGTTAACATAACTTCATTTTCACGGAAAATCATCAACTGGTAAACTCCCCTATAAATTCTCTTCCACTTTCAAAATGGAGACCTACTAAAATTTATTACATACTATATGAAAACTAAATTTAAATTGTATAACTCATAAAATAAGCTGTAAGGCTATGTTTTAAGCAGAAGATAAAAAACAAATATCATATTTTATTTAATTAACTTTGTAGTTACCTAAATATTACAATACATATTGTCTAGCATACTGGAAATATAAAACAAGTGGAATCACAATGAATACAGTCTTGGCTACAAATTATGAGACAGTCTAATACTGGATTGCTTACTTGGTTTTTGTGTTGTGGCTCTCATAGATTTCTGAGCTTATAATTCTGTTTGGTTTGATGGTTTTTAATTTACATTTGAAAAATAAATCATACTGGGTCTCTGCAGAAATATTCACAGACTTTTGTAATTAATGGATTTAATCCTCTTTAATAGAGTTTACTGTTTTACACATATCTCTTGAATTTTACAACAACACAGCAAGATGTTAATCCTTTATTAATTGTCTCTCTTTTAAGATAAACTGTGCGAGTGTCCCAAATGAAACATGCATCTTACATTATTGCAAATAATGCAGTACATTAAGACATTTGAAACAAAGATTGATATTGATATGGTTTTTTAAACTAAGCAACAAGAATTAGTCGATATGAACTTTCGAGTTTTTAGGTCTTATAATTTTCATAATAAATAAGAATTTGAATATTCATTTTTTGTAACCCTTTTGAATAAAATAAAAAAGCAAATGCATTTTATTGTATTTTTGGATTTTATACTAAAGTATTTTTAATTAAAAATATAAGAAACATAAGAATAATAAAATCATATTCTTTGAGATTAACATGTGGCATTTCCCTTTATTTCTTTTTACTTCACTTACCATATTAATTAACTATATCATCTATATGTACAACTAAATAGCAATATAAAAAATAACTGTACTGAAGCATTTTTCCAGCAGAATAGTGCAAAGACTTAATTTTAACTGCTGTTAAATAAGGCAAATATGTGCTAGATCAAAAAATACATTTGTTCTCACCCAGTCACGTGCTGGTCAATATTAAACCAGCACTTCAAAGAACAGAGCTGAGAATGTATGTCACTGAGTGGGAACTTGGGAAGAAAGCCTCAGAATCAAGTCTCTCCCAAGCACTATGAGTGGGTTCTTCCATACCACAGCTGTGAGACCTTTGAGTTGCTTTTAAGTTTTGCTATGAGGAATATATTTAATCGTGAATATCTTTACGAAAGCACTTTTATTTATGGGAATTTTCTGTAGAGAAGATTCAAAACAAAATGATTCCTCTTTGAAAGCCAGGCTGTACAAATAATAACAAGGAAATAGGAAATTATACCAATAACTAGCTGTTAAAATTACACATAATGTGTCATTTCTCTCATTTTCTTTTGTTCTGGAAATAGTACTGCATCTGGTAATATTGGTAAATGATTGTTTACTTCAGGAATTTTTACCATTGTTCTAAATTCTAACAACATTGACTTTTTTTTTTTTTTTACCAGTTTTTCTTTGTAAATTAATGATATATAACCAGATATATTCTTTGGTATTTGGATAATTTGGTTCAACAATATGTTTGTGAGGTTTTCCATGATTTTGTGGAAATGTCATTATGTGACTCTACCACAAGTTTATATAATGTTGATGAATATTTGTAGCTTTCTGTCAGCATTATCACAATAACTGCTTCTATAAAGACTCCAGTGAACATCTTTTGGTAAAATTATGTGCTAAATTCCATTGGATATAAACCTGGGAATGGATTTACTGGTTCTGAGTACATTTTCAGTTTTAATAGATAGTGTCAAACACTATACCCAAGATCTTCTGCCAATTTAGACTCTCATCATCAGAATATGAAAATTAATTATGTATTTTTGTCTATTTTTAGTATAGTCATTATAGTGTTTATTTAGTAGAAATAGCCTTAATTTAAATTTTCCTAATAATTAATGAAGTTGAGCTACTTTTCATAGGTTATTGGCCAAATGTGTATATTATTGGGCAAAATATCTTTTCAAGCCTTTTTTCTGATTTTTTGTTGGATTTTCTGACATTCTTACTAATGTAGTAATTCTTTTTTTTTAAGTTTTTATTTATTTATTTGAGAGAGAGAGCACAAGTAGGGGGAGCAGCAGAGGGAGAGGAAGAAGCAGACTCTCCACTAAGCAGGGAGCCCGCCTGGAGGTGGGGGGGGAAGGAAGGCTTGATTCCAGGACCCTGAGATCATGACCTGAGCTGAAGGCAGACACTTAACCAACTGAGCCACCCAGGTGCCCCATTAATGTAGTAATTTTATGTACATACATACATACATACATACACACACTTGGTTCTTTATGTACGTTTTATATATATTCTGGATATTAGTCCTGAATTGTATATATGCCTGGTAAATCTTTTCTAGTACTTTCTATGTTACCTTATCACTCTCCTGGTAGTATCTTTCAATGAATAAAATACTTAGTTTTAACATAGTCCAGTTGTTTTTTTTTGAATAATGCATTTTGTGTTTTTTTAAAAAAAATTGTGCCACCTCTTAAAGTTGCTGATAAGATCTCCTATTTCTTCTAAAAGTTTTTTTTTTTTTTTATTTTGCTATTGACATTAAGATTTACTATCCATCTGGGATAGATTTTTAATTGTAGTGAAACTTAGGGGTCATGCCACCATTTTTCCAAATGGTTAGTGACTTAGCAAAATTTATTTAAAAGGTCAAGTGTTTTCTGGGTCGCCTGGGTGGCTCAGTCATTACGCATCTGCCTTCTGCTCAGGTCATGATCCCAGGGTCCTGGAATCGAGCCCCACATCGGCCTCTCTGCTCAGTGGGAAGCCTGCTCTCCCTCTCCCACACCCCCTGCTTGTGTTCCCTCTCTTGCTCTGTCTCTCACTATCAAATAAATAAATAAAATATTTATAAATAAATAAATAAATAAAAGGTCAAATGTTCTCAATTGAACTGCAATATAACATTTGTCATAAATCAGATTTTCTCTATGTTTGAATCTTTTCCTGGACTCTCCATTTTGTTTCATTGATCAGTTTGTCTATCCCGTGCTTATAACACACTGCTTTACTTACTATAGAATAATAATAATTTTGATATCTGGTAGTGTACATTCTCCAAATTATCCTTCTTTGTTCTTTGTTCTTCTCCAAATTGTTTTGACTATTCTTGGTCCTTTATAGTTCCATATTTATTCTAGACTCAGCTTGACAACTTCTGGAAAATGAACCTTAAGATATTATTAACATTTTTATAATACTGAATGTTTTAATCTATATTTTATGATATATTTCTCCATTTATATGGGTTTAATTCCATTTATACTGTTCTATTGTTTTCAATGCAGAAGTTTCATATTTCTTTTTAGATTTATTCCTAAATGGTTGGTTTTTTTATGCTTTTGCAAATAAAATTATTTCTGAAATCATATTTACATTTGATGTTGTCACATAGAAAACTAATTGAATTTTGAATGCATATAAACAAATAATTTTGTATGTTGTATATTGCATCCAGTGACCTTTCTAAATTCATGTCTCAGGTTTGCTTTCACCTCAGAGCTTAGTGTTTATTAATGTTTGTTATTTAAACTTACAATTCAGTGCTACTTAGCTTCCATACTGTAAGTGGACATGTTAGAAGGTCTCAAGTTATCTGAATCTCATTGATACTGGTGATTGTCATGCATGGGACAAAATGTTGACTCTTGTTTTACCTACTGAAATAAAGTGCACTATTTTAAAGTGGTCTAAGCCTTTGTTGATATTACCTGTACAGAGCTCCATGATTTCATTTATTCAGAAAGATAAGCAGAGCACATTATTCAAAAGGTTATAATAAGCTGACTGGCAGACATCTAGCTTATCCAGTTTGTTCTTACGGACCTCTGACCAAGTCCTTGATTTTGTCTGCTCCATGTTCTTAAATGCTTACCTCTGATGATGGATTGGGAATCAACATCAATTTATTCCAACTTGATTTCAACCCATTTTAGCTAGCAACTAGCAAACGTATAAGGACTCTTCATGAGAAAAAGCCAACATCTCTCACATACTAGCTCTATTTCTCGGCTCAGTCACAAGCCCATTAACATACAAAATAAACAATCTATTTATTCATTAATTTATATTCTACATGCTTCCTCTTATAAAATAACTTACATTTTCATATTTCAAAAAGAGAATGTGTTTTATATTTCATAACAAAAATGAGATTTTTTATTGTGTAAAAAGCATTAATAATTGGAACATGAATTAGATGAAAATTATTATTATTTTTTATATCTTGAAAAATAACCCTCTAAGATCTTGAGGACAATAGATTATAAATCTCTTATTAATGTAGTAAAATATGTATAATTAAATGTAGGTCTTTGTGACTTTCTATGGAAAAGGACACATAAAGTGATGGGCTATAATTGTTTACTGTTTTTAAGTACCTTAGCGTCTAGGTTTCCTATAATCAACATCACTTTTAACCAAAGAGCCTTGTCCAAATATAATTACTTTGAATTTCAAATCACATTAGATATAAGAAGAAAAGGGAATTAATGAAACTCTAGTTAAAAAACATAGCTACACTTCACTACTTCTCTGTTGATATCTAATTATTTTCTGTTAGTGGAACAAGGCCAGATTAAACCCCATCGTTTCTGTGTATTAAGCCTGAAGAATGCACTGTGCAGATTCTTTCTGCATAACACCAAAATCCAGGTCTTCTACTTAAATAGGAAAAGAAGTTTTAATGATTTGGATGTATTATGACGAAAATATAAAATGCAAGGTCATTTCAGTCAGCATGTTAAATTTCAGTTAAAGACTTATAGAAAAATAGTTTTATTTTTAATACCCTTCTGTCAGATAGACAAAATGTATTTTGAAACTTAAATTTAGTCTATCTTGTTTTTCTCCTAATGTTGTTTTCTAGTTATGTATACCTATGCATCATAAGGTAAAAATGAACACTAATTGTTCACTTTCATCAGTCCTCACCCACACACACATACCCACTCCACACACACACAAATGTTGTTTTTTATCCTTTTAAACGTTTCAGAGACTGATAGAAATTTGAAAGCCTTGGCTTTCACTTTCAAGAGCAAAAACACTTGAGAAAAGAGGGTTTTGTACTCTAGAGACCTTGACTTATAATATCAAGGAGGTAGTCATAAATCCGTAAACACTGGATTAAAGAAATACAGGAAGTTACTGTTTTCTTGCAAGGTAAATACCATTTCGGAAATGGAAAAAAAGGATTCATATCTAGACAAAAAGAGAAGAGACTGCTGTTTTGTTTAAAGAGTTAAAATTTTTTAGAGCAGTTTTAGGTTTACAGCAAAATGGAGAGAACAGTAACAGAGATGTCCCAAATGGTTTCTACGTCCACACAGACATGGCTTCCCTCGTCTACATTTCCCGCTGGAGTGGTACACGTATTAGAATTGATAAACCTACACTGACACATTACAATCAGCCAAAGTTGACAGGTTATATTAGAGTTCATTCTTGTATGTCCTATGGGTTTGGACAAATATATAATGACATGTATCCATCAATATTATATCATCCATAATATTTTCACTGACCTAAAAATATTCTGTGGTCTTTAATTTAAAATACTTCTCGGGGCGCCTGGGTGGCTCAGTTGGTTAAACCACTGCCTTCGGCTCAGGTCATGATTCCAGAGTCCTGGGATCAAGCCCCGCATCGGGCTCCCTGCTCATGCAGGAAGCCTGCTTCTCCCTCTGCCTGCTGCTCCCCCTGCTTGTGCTCTTTCTCTCTTTCTCTCTCTCGCTCTCTCTCTCGATGTGTCAAATAAATAAATAAAATCTTTAAAAAAAAAATAAAAAAAATAAAAAAATAAATAAAATAAAATAAAATACTTCTCCCCTCACTCAATCCCTTCTATTCAACTTAGTTATATTTACTGTGTTCCTTCTCTGAATGAAGCTCTGTTTTCTGTTAATGAAATGGTGGAGCTCAAATCTTGACCCTTGAGGAATTTAATTGGTGGAAAAGACAAAATACAACAAGACACCAAAAAAAAAAAAAGACAATAAAAGGAGACATGGGGGAAAGTGAATAATACAGTTATATAATTTATTAGAAAGTAATGAATGCTATGGAGGAAAACAAATCAAGAAGGGAGACAAAGTTGTAGCTTTAGCTAAAGGGAACTTGGTGCAATTTTAAATAGGATATTGAGTGAAGACTTTGCTGTGAAGTTAACATTTGGGGAAAAGAAGATGTAAATGATATGAGGAAATGAATAAGAACGCTTCAGAGAGACTGTTATTGGTAAAAGAGAATTGAGTACAAAAATTCCTATAGTTGAAAAATGGGTAGGCTGTTAAAGATAATCTCAAGGAGGCCAGTATTACTTGAGTAGAGTGAATACAAAGGAAAAGGAGTAAGAGCAAAAAATCAGAAAGGCAACTGTGGACTGAGTCATAGTGGTCTTTGTAGGCCATTTTAAGGACTGACTTTTATTTTGAATAAGATGAAGAGCTATTGCAAGGCTTTGATCAAAGGAGTGATGATTTTTTTATTAAGGTTTTTATTTTAATTCTAAGATAGTTAACATACAGTGTTCTATTAGTTTCAGGTGCACAATATAGTGATTCAACAATTTTATACATTACTCAGTGCTCATCATAATGAGTATACTCTTTAATCCCTAGGGAGTGATATGATTTGGTTACATCTTTGAAGAAACATTCTGGCTGCTGGACTAAGGATAGGCATTGGGAGGAGGCAAAAACAGATATATGTGGGTCAGTCAGAGGCAGTTGCTATAAAGATCATGCTAGCTTGGACCAAGGAAGTATCAAGGAGGGGTGAGAAATTTAAATCCTGTATATATTATGAACAGAATCTGTTGATACTTAGCACCATCTCTAACCTAGCAAGTTCCCTACTCTGGAGCGGGCCTGAAAATAAGGTAAATGCATCATCAGGAGTCCACTGTCATTTACATGGCAGTGTACAGGATTTTGCCAATACTTACATCCATACAAGATTTGAAAAACAGACAAAAAGAAGCTATCAGTCATTATTTCTCTTCTACACCAGCAGGTACATTTGTGAGAAAATATATGCAAGTTCTGCAAATTCTCTGGAGAAAGAATAGGGAGGTAGCTGAGATCATTGGAACTGGCCTTTCTTCAATTCTTGCAATCATGGATTTCATGACATCTAGCAGCACATTTTTTGTTATTGGTGGTGGTTTGTTTTTTTGTTTTGTTTTGTCTCTTTTGTGCAATTTCATTTCCCCAGCACATTCAGTGGACAAGGAGTCCAATGTGCTGTGAACATAATATTAATGATTGTCAGAGATGACACTGAACAGTTAATACTGGACACACAGTGAAAGTATTTGGATATCATGCTAAAGACTTTAAATAAATTTCTGAAGTGTTGATAGATTTCAAGCAGTAAAAGGGCAAGTTTATGTTTGCATTTTAGAACATGAAATCTACCAGCATGTGGAGGATAGATTAAAGAGAAATAGCAGTCCAAAGGTGACTGTAGTCACCTAGGTGAGAAATGAGAACATGGACTGAGAAGACCCTTGCATTGCTGTTTGGTAAGACAGGGAAACTAGGGAGGATGGCAAATTTCATATAGCAGACCAGGAGTTTTGTTATCATACTTAGCCTGTGTATAAGACATACAGTGATAAACAGTGCAGACTCTGAAATTAGAGAGGGGGAGCAAATCCTTGCTCCATCACATTTTAAATACAAACCCGTGGGTCATCTACCAAATCCCTGTTTGCCCCAGTGGGTGCTTTGTAAGTGAGTTACCAGGATTCAGTGAAGTGATGAAATGATGCATGGGAATTATTTGTACAGTGCTGGGAACATGATGAGCATCCTACACATGTTACTTAT
Source organism: Phoca vitulina (assembly GCF_004348235.1). Taxonomy (NCBI): domain Eukaryota; kingdom Metazoa; phylum Chordata; class Mammalia; order Carnivora; family Phocidae; genus Phoca; species Phoca vitulina. Next base: position 12,029,154 of record NW_022589729.1, on the reverse strand, counting down.
TGGTGATGGTGTTAGCTGTTACTGCAATGAAGATAAGAATGAATCTGATTGGGTGCCTGGGTGGCTCAGATGGTTAAGCGTCTGCCTTCGGCTCGGGTCATGATCTCAGGGTCCTGGGATTGAGTCCCGCATCGGGCTCCTTGCTTGGCGGGGAGTCTGCTTCTCCCTCTCCCTCTACCTCTCCCCTGCTCATGCTCTCTCTCTCTGTCTCAAATGAATAAATAAAATCTGAAAAAAAAAAAAAAAGAATGAATCTGATTTTCATGATTTTGATTCAAGCCAGAAAACAAGAAATCTGACATATGGGTTTGAATTAGGATGTGGATTTGAACTAGAGGTTTAAAACACATATTATATAATTTTGGTTGTATTCTGATAAAAAAAGAAAATTGTTCAGAAAAGTGTGTGTGTATGTGTATGTAAAATCTCCTCAGGATCTTCAAGGCCCACCAAGTAAATGGAACAGTCTCCTCTCCACAGAGCCTAGAACACCTGACATCTAATGGAAAGATCAATTGGCTCTTAAACAGTATTGTGGGAATAGAACGTCAAGCTCCAAGGGTTTGGTTTAGTAACTCATTAAATTAACTGAATGCCTGAGATGATGAATTTGATAATAGATAATTTAAAAAAAAAAAATAATAGATAATTTCAAAATAAACTTCAATAAACATTCACTATAGTATATTCTACCCACCTGCCTATTAGGAAATTATGCTATATTTTGTTTTATCTCCAGAGTGTGACTATTTATTCCTTAATCTAGCATTTGTGACTGTCATAGTTCTCATGCTTATAATATCAAGATATCATATAGACATTTAAATTTACTGACCCTGTTTTCAATATACTGTTCCAAACAAAAATTAAAAACAATATCACAGATAAGGAGTTAAAGTTATTATGAGAAAAAATCTTATATATACTATTTTCTCTTAGTTCCTCCTAAACCGTTGATCACTGAAGTATCATGGTCAAACAACATAGGAATTGGGGAAGAGTGTTTTTTTAATAATCAGTTTTTGTATGACCTTTTCCAAATTTCCCTAAGGTAGTGTGCTCATCTATTTCTAAATTAAGTTTTCCAATATTGCACCCTTAATTATGAGTGGAATTTGAATTTTTTTTTTACTTTTTATAATACCTTCTCTATTTTAATCTGATAGATCACACTTTGAAGTGTGTAATGACCCAGAACTACTTAAAAATAAAACAGTATAGTAATGCAGATATAATAATGAGAGATTACAGTAGCTTAAAATAGATTTAGTAAAGTCATGTTTCAAAAATCAAATTAATAGCACACCTATGCATGCTTAGTTGGAAAATAGAAAATAAAATAGAATTTAGAGTCTGATACAATTGATCTATTTCTTTCATGCAACTATTTTCACATAAGACCATGTTAAACGTTTCTAGTACACAGGGAAAAAGTTAAGCTAACGAGCACATCAGATAAGGAAAATTCTGTTCAATTCAGGTTAACTAAGTAAAGCGAAGGGGGTTCCTTATGTGCTTTCACAGAAACATTTGATTGTTTGAACAAGGAAACTTTTCTTTGGAAATCTAGTCCTTGCTAGAAGATTTCTGAGATAAGTTATGAAATCTAAGTTGCAATAAGGTTTATTGGATAAGTAATTACAGACTGGAAAAAAGCTTCTAAATGTTAAGGTAGAAGGAAAAGAGTGTCATCATAAACTAATGAGGTAGCAGCACACAACTTTTCTTTTTCACACCCACCTACATTTAGATCATTACTCGTGTCTTAATGTTTATTCATGTGTGTGTGTGTGTGTGTGTGTGTATATATATATATATATATTTCATCTTCACAAATAACACATTGTCACTAGACAGATAAGTCATGGATGTAATTTTCAAGGAAAAATGAACATAATTTTAAGAAAAGTAATGCAAGTATTAGTGCAACTGGATTTGTCCGGCAAAAATAGATACTTGATTCAGAATTACCTCCAAGGACATTTATTAGAGTTCTCCAGAGAAACCAAATGGTTTGAGTTGCAGTTTGAACCCAGAGGCAACCTGCTGCCAGAATTCCTTCTTGCTTGGGAAAGATCAGTCTTTGTTCTGCTAAGGAGGCCCACCCATGTTATGGAGAGTAATCTGCTTCACTTAAAGTCTACCAATTTAAATGTAAATCTCATCTAAATAACAGCTTCACTAAAACATCCGGGATGCCTGGCCAAATATCTGGACATTGTAGTCCAGCCAAGTTGACATAAAGCTTGTGAAATTTTCATCATATGCAGATGGGATGAAAATAAAAATAGTATGCTTTATTTTTTTTTCAAAGATGTATTTTATTTATTTTGGAGAGAGAGAGAGACACCACAGGGGAGAGGGGTGAAGAGAAAGGGAGAGAATCACAAGCAGACTCTCTGCTGAGTGTCCAGCCCAATGTGGGGCTCTATCTCAAGACCCTGAGATCATCACCTGAGCCAAAATCAAAAGTTGGATGCTTAACTAACTGAGCCACCCAGGAGCCCCCAAAATAGTATGCTTTATATAAGGCATACTCTTTGTTACAAAGTAAAGACGTAAGTAAAATAAATAATACTTTCGGAAGATTTTTTTTTTTTTTTAGATTTTATTTATTTATTTGACACAGAGAGACACAGTGAGAGAGGGAACACAAGCAGGGGGAGTGGGAGAGGGAGAAGTAGGCTCCCCACTTAGCAGGGAGCCCGATGTGGGGCTAGATCCCAGGACCCTGGGATCATGACCTGAACCAAAGGCAGACGCTTAACAACTGAGCCACCCAGGCGCCCCAAAAGATTTTTTTAAAGCTTAGTATATCTTTTACATTTTTTCCTACTATATTTCTATTTATCTAAAATGCATACATATCAAATAATATTAGGTGGTAGGTATGATTTTAATCACATATACTATAAATTTTGCCATTATCAACAGAAAAATATTTAGGAAATGAACTTAAAACATATACATTGAATGAATAATGCTTTGAGGATAAGCATTTTTCATAGAGAATAATTAAATATAAAAGAATGCATTTGAAGTTGTAAAAATTTGGTATTATTTTAACTACCCCAATCAGATAAATAAAGAATAAATTTTGCTTTAAAAATTCAAAAGCAACAGTCTTCCTCTAATAATTTTAGCCAACTCAGTAACATTGGCAGTTTTCCATTCATTTAAAAATAATACAAAACAAAGGAAGACAGAAACCCTGCCAAGTTTCAACTGGCTTTACACTAAGAGCATAGATAAGCTTGTCTACTCAAATTGAAATATTTTTCCTTGTGCAGATTACATTTCAATGCATCAGTGCATCTCTAGATAAGACAGTTCATTTTGTTTTCTGCCAATCCTATGCTTAATGTCCATTTCTCAACTTCATTAATAACCACTCTAAACAAAACATTCACCTTTAAAATACATTATAGAGATAAGCCTGATTATTCTCATAGTGACAGAGATTCTAAAAGCGTTACTAACAATTTAAATGATCACCATTGGTAGAAACACATATTTGGCTATTCAGTCCTTCTGTTTGTAAGTCATATTTCTTATCATGGCCTCTGGAGTGTCACTAACTGAGTTTCTTCCCAAACTCCAACTCATCGTATGAGTTTGGGCAGATTCTCTAATCTTCCTGTGTCCATGTGTTCAACTCAAAAATGAGAAATATATTAACATCTTATGGCTTCTTGTGAGTTTAAAATGAGCCAATACATGTAACACACTGAAAATATTGTCAGACCTGTAATAAAACTTTAATCACTAATCACAAGAATGTGATTATTTTGTTAATAAACATTTTGCAACCAATTTGCCAAATTACCTGAATTATAGTCTTTTCACTAAAACTATTCTGACACACTCTTAAAATAAAATATTTATCATTTTTATATCTGATCTTGGATCTCTGCAGATTCTAACTCTGAAAATTTGTTCTAGGGATAAAGGCATTTCAGAGCTCAAATATAGGGGTGTATGTTGTTTGTATCTCTGGGGATTAGCTGGCAATATAAATATTAATGATACACAGAAATGTGTATCTTCAACTCTTTTCGGAGAGTAATCTTTGGTTTTATTTATTTATTTTTAAAATCTATGTCTTTTTTTTTTTTTTAAGATTTTATTTATTTATTTGAGAGACAGAGTGAGCGAGAGAGAGCACAGGAGCTGGGGCAGAAGGAGAGGGAAAAGCAGGCTCCCCTGCTGAGCAAGAATGGGGCTTGCTCCCAGAACCCTGGATCATGACCTGAGCCAAAGGCAGACACTTATGTGACTGGGCCACCTGGGCGCCCCTGAGTAATCTAATCTAATCTAAAGGAATGAAAAGGTAAAGGAGATTTGAGCTAACAATTTTGCCATTGGAACTTTAAACTATTCCACTTTTTTAAAGCAACCTTAAAAAAGGAAGTCTAAGATTATTTATATTATTCTTTACTTACCCAAGAATAATTTTAAAAAAAAGTTTAGATTAGGGTATAGAGAGGGGCTTAGTAGAGAGATTCACCTGCAAGAAACATATGGATGAACCTGTGAAAATAATTGGTAATGCATAAAAAATCCAGAGGTCATTTATTTAATTCAATATCTACACATATGTGTACTTTGATTACATCTCTTTTTAAAATACATGTGTATGTGTGTGTATTCAGACAAAACTAACACTGAAACTGAGTACATAGAAACAACTTACTTATGAGTTTTGTAAATCCAGGAATGCTCTGGGTATAAAGACATTCTTTGATGAGGCTAATCAAGGAATGCTCTTATAACTCCTAACTTTAACTGGAAGTAGTATTCATTGTTATTGGAATATTAAATTGTTTTCCCTTTATTGCAGGTTCCTCCTCTGTAGTACTTTCCTATTATTCCAGCTTCCTTGTCTTTCCTCATCACGGGCTTTCCAACTCCACGGCTGGTCTGTGCTGCTTTGGACTGTTTGAATTGCCATTCCCTGTTCCACGGCCTGGAAACTGTTTCCAGGGAGTAAATTAGTAGTATTATTACACTTGCCTTTCTCATTTTCCTTATCTCATAGATTACAGTTCTACACAGTCCTCTTTACAATATCTGTAGTAACTATTTTCATACAATTTTCCCAATTTTCTAGTTTTTAAGGTATGAAGTAAACTTGGTTACTGTTACTCCATTTTGTGAAAAGGTATAATTCTCCTATTTTTTTACTTTTTGGGGCTCATAAACAGATGCAGCCAGATATTAGTTTTTTAACCAATCTGGGAATCTACCAATAATTGGTTTGTGTTGGCTACTTATAACTATTATGATTACTAAAATATTACATTGCTATTAAATAACTTTTAGTTTTATTTACTGTGATTTCTATTTGCTCCCTTTTTTGAATTCTATTTCCTTCATTTTTATGCTAGTTTACATATTTTCTTTGTTCATTGTAGGAAGTGCTCTTAAAATTTTGGCATGCATAAATGCTTTAGCAAAGTCTGAAGTTAATAAATATATTTCTCTCATATGTGGTAAAACCAAAGATTTCTTTGAGTCTGTCTTTTTGTTTTTATTTAGGATTTTAGGTCCAATTTGTTTTAAACTATTTAAAACCCAATATACTTTGTGATATACCAACCTATTTGCTGATATTTGCTAATCATTATATCTTGGTTTCCAGACTTTCCTTCTGGAACTAATATTCGCCTATTAAAATTTTTCCTTTAGCGTTTCTTTCAGTAACGCTTTATTATCAATAAATTGGATGCTTATTGAAACTTTTTAATTCTATTTTTTTCTTTTATTATTTTTTTAAGAGGGGGCTGCAGAGGGAGAGAGAGATTCTTAAGCAGGTTCCACACCCAGCATGGAGCCTGATGCGGGGCTTGATCTCACCACCCTGAGATCACAACCTGAGCTGAAATCAAGAGTTGGTTGCCTAATCAACTGAGCCACCCAGGCGCCCTTATTTTTACTTTAATATTATTTTCCTGTTTTTATGTGCTCATTATGGAGCAAGTTATATGACTTTGTCTTCCATTTCATTTAGTCTATCTTCAGATTCATATCATATTATTTTTTAATTTCATCACCTATCATTGGTTTCATAGCTCTAATAATTCTTTGACAAATTTTGCTAAACTGTTTCCATATTATCCTGTTATTTACTGTTATTTTTTAGTGTATTCTTACTTTATTTGATTATTTAAGAAATAATTGTTCATATCTTTCAGATTTTCTAGAAACTTTAGCTAGAGTTGCTAATTATTCTAATAACTGACACTCACTTCATAGAGATTTCTCAATATTTCCAGTGTTTAGTAATTTATTTTTTCTTTAAAGCTAATATGTTTTCTAAGATAATGTGTTTTGATGTGGTAGCTGCTATTTATGTTTCTTTTTTCTATTTTTATGTGATTAGAAGGGAAGAGGGTCCATCCTATATTATTCTGTCATAATTTTGCCAAGTCTCTCTCTTTCTCTCTCCCATGCTTTTTCTACTACATTGACTCTCACATCTTTAGTTTTAAATGTAATTAATTTACAGAATATTTATTTTAAATGCTGAAAATTTAATTACATTTTTGAAAGTTAGTTTTAAAAATAAATAAAACATGGAAATATTAACCAAAAAAAGGTATTTGTATACTGCCCCATATGTTCTGCTGAAATGATCTACTGATATAATAGTGGTTATCCAATGACCCCCAAATCATCTAACATTGCCTAACTTATATGATGGTAGATTAAAATTTCATTTATTAGAATGTAAAGGAAATAAAAATTCATAATTTATAAATACAGGAGCTGTCATCCTTGAAGAATTGGAATATATTGTAAAGCTTAGTTTGGAAGTTAGATAACCAAGAGTTGAGGAATGATACTTAAATATGGAGAAACAGTGTCCTCATGTGTGTAATAGGTTGTTTCTTCATGTGTGTAATTGCTTGGGTTACGGTCAGTGGGAAAAGAAAGATAAAAGCATAAGGAAGAGATATGGAGTGATTTACATACACCCTATTTTCACTTATTTTCCTTTGGAATTAGAACTTGCTGAAACAGTTTTACATTTTTTAGAGAAAAAATAAACAGAAAAAGCATAACAACATAATATGTAAGAAAATAAGTTTTTGTTACTTTAAAGTAATAATGTGGATCTACTTAAGTTTCCCATATAATTTAAATATTTTACATTTCTGTGGTCTGAAGTTCCATAAATAAGCCTCTCGTTCATATTCTCTTATGTCTTAGTAATCTAGCAATGATTGTCTCATGGCATCCATCTCATGCCCTCTGAGAGTCAAAAGACCTTATTAAGGCTTTGTGAATTCTGAGAGGATTTGTTTCCAACTGGTAACATTTTTTCCTTCTGTTTTTTTGTTCAGCCACCATTCTTATAGTTTCCCAGCTTGCTCTCACTTTTTAGTTGAGAACCTAATTTTATTTTTGGTTGCCTTTTTTTTTTTTTAATGATCTATTTCCTCATTTCCCAACTCCCATTCATATTTAAAATAGTCACCTGTATTAGATGATTAATCTTTAAAAGATGGTATTTTAATCAGGTTGGCATATTGAGATTATGAATGAAAATAGCAAGAAATGAGCTCAAGTAGCCACATGAGATTTAAACACAGGTATTAATTTTGGCTGCATGGGTAGAAGAAAAATGTACCTGTTATACTCTATACCTGCAAAAATGCAGCTCGAACTCTCCTGTCAGGTAGGAGGCATTAAGAAAATTGGTAACCCTTTAAAATAATTGTGCAATTAATCACTGCTGAAATCACTGTTGAAATCCCAAAGAACTAGTTATGACATGCACATTAATACCAAATGAGTTCATCATGATTAATATTGTGACAATAAATACCAGAGGAAATTAATAATGATCAGCTATTATTTTAAAGCCCTGCTACATAATTCAAATATTTTACCTTGAAATGTAAGCACTTTTAAGGTACATACTACATACAATTTTCTTTAATTGTGTTTTTATCCAACTTAGTTTAGATTAATAACTTCTAAATACTTTTATTTTATAAATACTTATTAAAAGAGAATATCATTTCTTCTCATTTCCACCTATTGAGTAGTGATTAAGGCATTTAGACAAACAATGTGATTCAATTTTATTTTTTTTTTTTTTATTTTTTTTTTTTTAAAGATTTTATTTATTTATTTGACAGAGAGAGCGAGAGAGCACAAGCAGGGAGAACAGTAGAGGGAGGGGGAGAAGCAGGCTCCCCGCCAAGCAGGGAGCCCGATGTGGGGCTCGATCCCAGGACCCTGAGATCATGACCTGAGCCGAAGGCAGACGCTTAACCATCTGAGCCACCCAGGTGCCCCTGTGATTCAATTTTAGGTAATGGAATTTTGATTTTCTAAAAATTAAGTTAAATCAGTTTAACTTAAATTATAAAGTCTTTACTATAAGCAGAGGATTGTGTCATTTATTTTTTTCTCAAAATGACTTTTTCTCAAATTATGAAAATTGAATATATACATTGGTAAATCTCAATAAATCAAGATTATTGCTAAACAAACTGTTTCCATGGGTCAATCTCAATTTTAAGTTAGTGTCTCTTTGTCAGGTCTAATTGTCACCTCTGCACTCCAGGAAGGTAACCCTGATCCCTCCCTCCCTGCCTCTATGCAGATTGCTTCCTCCTAAAGTCTCTTTAATCTTCACTGATTTAATACACTTGTTTTTTGCTTTGCTACCTATCTTGAGACATTCTTGTTCTTGCTTCATAGGGACTGCTGGTCACACTTTGCACACTGTTTATAACATTATTTTACTCACTACTTAATACTTGTGTTTAAACAAGTGCCAACTTCACTATACCATAGGTGACACAGAAAAAATCAATATGTATGCCTGATAGTCTTTTCTTTATAGATCCTTCATGCAGAATTGCAATTCCTTAACCCAACAATTTTCAAATTTGCCATTCCCCTGCAATGTGGAGTTTCTCAAGGGTATTAGATAGCACTAATAGAACAATCTCTCCTGCCTTTTGCACAAATAAGAATATCTCTGTCTCTGTCTATCTCTCCATCTGTCTCCCTCTCTGTCTCTCTGTCTCTTTCTCTCTCATCTCTCCTCTCTTATCTCTTCTCGCCTGGTCCTGGGTGTATTATTACCATGAAGCTTCTAGCTACTCAGCTGGACTGGGCTTTTTGTATTCTGATAAGTCTTTACCCCATTCACTAAGAAAACCCATATTCTTCCACCAAAATGGTCTGTGGCATTGCTGTTCCTAACATAGCACATGGACTGGCAAATCTTAGGGCTTCTCTGTGTCTGTTGGCACATTATTAACATCACTGACACTATTGTTGCACTCAGGGTTTCTGCTGTACACCCCATACATCAGACAGGAAGAGAAATGGATCCTCCTTCCTTTGTGAACATTGGCAATGACACATAACAGGGAGTCGGAGGCATTTTAGATATCCTTGCACATGGCTCTCTCTTTCCCTCACTGATAGCCATACTTCCCATTCTTTTTTTTTTTTTTATTAACATATAATGTATTATTTGTTTCAGGGGTACAGGTCTGTGATTCATCAGTCTTACACAGTACATAGTATTCACCACAACATATACCCTCCCCAACACACTTCCCATTCCTAACTTAAACTGAGACACAACATATGAAGATAACTAGTCTGGAACTGGTTTAAGCAACAATAGCCATGATGTATTTTAAAGCACAACAACCCTCTTGTCCCCAAATGTTGTGGCTGAGACCAGGTCATCATGCCATATTCTTCTAGGATAATTGCTTTTTAAGTGAAACTAGTCCTTTTCATCTTGCACTAATTGCTTCTTGGTTTACTGCACTGATACAATTTTAGTCATTTCTCCGAGTTCTCTCAGACTACATGCAAATAAGATGAAGCAAAATGGTGTTGAAGATATAGAAAATGGTGACCAAGGATATACATCCAATTTCAACTTGGACTCCATCATGAAATCCTGCTACATTAGAATAAATGCTCTCATAATTTATATTCCTTTATTAATCCTTGTTGTTAAGAGCCAATATTATTTGGTTAACAAAATTATAATATCCAATATCTTGCAACATATTAATCTCTAAATGCACATAAAATTATGCTTTAATTCACATAAAGTATTGATTAGATAATTATAGAGACAGTAATCAACATAGTTGTGAATAAAGAATAAATGAATTACTAATTCTTTGTAGTCTATAATTGAATATGACTTTTTAAGCTTCTAAAAAGTAGTGGTATCTTTTTAAGGAAGTGACATTGCAATCTTCTGTCTATCTATGCAAAGGAAAATCTTTTTCTTGGTGAGGATTTCAACCAAGAAATTATTTTTCTCACCAAAATTATTTTTAAAATATTTCTCTCTTTGGGGCGCCTGGGGCGCTCAGGCAGTTAAGTGTCTGCCTGTCTGCCTTTGGCTCAGATCATGATCCCAGGGTCCTGGGATAAGCCCTGCTTTGGGCTCCCTGCTCCATGGGGAGTTTGCTTCTTCCTCTCCCTCTGCTGCTCCCCCAGCTTGTGAGTTCTCTCTCTGTCAAATAAATAAATAAAATCTTTAAAAAATAAATAAATTTTAAAAATGAAATATTTCTCTCTTTATCACATTTTAAAAAGGTATAACAACATAACTCTTGTTACGTAAATACCAAAATACCCAGAATAGAGAGCAGCCATGCACTCTGAACAAGGCAGAGACAACTTTGGAAAACAAATAAAGCTGTCATCCATGATTTTTCCAATTGTATTGGAAATAAGTAGTCCTTTTCACCCTCAGACAGGAATAAACATAACTATGATGGGTATGGAAGAATTGCATAAGCTAAGATAAGAACTTTTCCTCAAATAACAGTATAGTTCCTAACATAAAAAAGGGCAAATCCTAATTCAAAGAGAACACTTTAGATGCACAGAAACCAAAAAGTAAACATGAACAGATATGCATTTGAGAAACAAAGGAAAGAGTGTGGAAAGAATAAAACACCTAGGTGAATAAATATATGAGTGTGTTTGCTTCATTTTAAATGATCTTAGCACATTAGATTCAACTTTCTATTTTGAAAATTTAAATGGTCAGATTTAGATAGTTCTATCATACTGGCTATTATTCTTGGTCAATTCAATATATTCAAGGTACCCACTTTTCCCTTTCTATTTCCTTTGATTTGAGAGTGATACATGATTTCTCAAAGGTCATATGTATCATGTTAACATGGGAAAGGCCTTTGTCCCTTTCTTCGCCCTTTTTTTTTTTTTTAAAGATTTTATTTATTTATTTGACAGAGACAGAGACAGTGAGAGCAGGAACACAAGCAGGGGGAATGGGAGAGGAAGAAGCAGGCTTCCCCTCGAGGAGGGAGCCCGATGCAGGGCTCGATCCCAGAACCCTGGGATCATGACCTGAGCCGAAGGCAGACGCTTAACGACTGAGCCACCCAGGCACCCATTCTTCGCCCTTTTTAACAGTACTGTTATGTAGTTAGACTGCATGGTGTTGGTTGTACTAGGGTGATGTCTTCGGCCCTCCTGCCTCTGGTTATCAGATCTACAACATGTCCTCCATTCCCAAACTCAGACTTCTTCTCAGACCCCTTGATCATGACCTTCCTCTCTTGACATCAGTGCTCTTCTCCAAACTTTGAGGTCTCCAGAAATTTTCACTGCTTTCCTTGTACTATGCATCTCATTTAGGAGGCCCAGTACCCTGGAATGCTACCATATGTGATTGAATCATTCATGTTGACTGTGTATGTGCATGAGTCATAGAGGAGAAATTGTGGCTAGTTCAAGGTAACAACAAAAAAAGATACTATTTGACAAATATGAAATAGTAATATATCAACCATGGATGCCTGGAGGAACAGAAAACTATAAACTAGAATATTTTTAAATCATCTGAAATCTCATCTTACTGTTCTCTAGATAAGATGCATTCTTGTCTTTGTTCTAGTTTTTAAATTTAAATATATTTAAAGCACTCTGTATTATAACCTATTTTTGTCAATAATCTTCACATAATATGTATGTTGTTTAAATATGTATATATTTAAAACTATATTTATTTGATGTATTTTTTTTATTCTAATATATGGAAGAGTTCTAATATACTTCAATAACTCATATTCAGGCATTTGGGTTGGTTTCAATTTTTAAGTAATATTAGAAATATGTGGAACAACCAGCCAGAAACTAAAATCTATATATTAATATAACTTTCTGGTAAAATGTATAAAATTTAGGAAACTCTATAGAAAGGGAACTACTATGTCAGAGTTTTTAGAATTTTTAGACTTTAGAGAAATGTTATGTATCTTTATATATCTAACTGCTGATAATGGGTATATCAATACCCATTTCCTACTATTTATATAGTTGTAGGTATCATGATTAGAAATCTCAATTTCAATTTAATTAAAATAATACAATTATTGTCATATAGCCCTATAGTTATTTGATGCAAGGACTGTATATAATTTTTATATATCTGATCTGTTTATAAATTTATTCCATAAAATATTTCATGAGAGTTGTCAAATATTTTTATTCATACCATTTTGCTTTTCCACAAATATATGTTCTATATTATAATTTATATTTAAGGGTATTAATTCTGTGTCTATATGGTGCAAATATTTTCACAGTTTATAATTTTGGTGCACAACTTAGTTTTTGCCATTCAGAAAGTTTATTTGCCATTATAGTTTCTATTTTCATTTTTATAGTTATTTTTTTTTTATTATTTTTTTAGGATTTTATTTAATTATTCATGAGAGACAGAGAGAGAGGCAGAGGCAGAGGGAGAAGCATGCTCCCCATGGAGCAGGGAGCCCGATGCGGGACTCGATCCCAGGACCCTGGGATCGTGACCTGAGCCGAAGGCAGATGCTTAACCTACTGAGCCACCCAGGTGTCCCTATAGTTATTTTTAGAATGCCTTTTATAACACAGATATTAGATGAATATTTAACTATGTTTTTTCTAGGTCATATTGAAGTGGGAGAGCTTGGTTCTTGACTCAAGGAGTAGAAGAATTAATCTCGTGGACAAAGGAGAGTGAGTAAAGATTTGAAGTTTATTAAGATACAGAAAAATCTCTCAAGAGTGAGATGGGTCCCGACAGGATTGGCAATGAGGGCCTTTAAGGTTGGTCTTTTATAGAAAGCTAACTAGGGAACTTAAATCCTTTTAACATTTCTACTGATAATCACCACTGAGCAAGGACTAGTGATAACACCTTCAATGGCTTACTTCCTTTTTAGGATCTGGTTATTCCTTGTTGGTCACAGGTGATTATCATAAAAAAAGACACCCACCCCACATGCCTAGGGCAGGGTGGTCCGGTTGAGGTTTATTCCCTTATCTCTGGTTTCCCCACACCTCCATATTTTTGGGATTTCTGTGAGTCTAATCACATCACCCCCTATCTATCTCTCCCTACTTAGCCACGCCTGTCCCTTACTCAATATATGTGGATTTTTTTAAAAGTAATTTAAATGATAATAAAATTAACAATACACTGCTCAATTCAAGATTTTTATCTTTTTTTTTTTTTTTTAAAGCAAGATTTCACTGAGTAAAATTTAAAGAACCTATTGGCTTTATCCAGCGATTCATGAATCAGGCAGCATCCAACATAGCAGTTAGAAAAAAGCTCCCAAGAGCCGTACAAAATGAAAGACTTGTTGACAGAAGGAAGTGGGAACAAGGAAGTTGTACTAGGCCAAAAAGTGGATTGGTTATTGCAAGGTTACTTTCCCTAGAGGCATGGTAGGGATTTATTAGGCAGACCACCTAATGCTAATCAGGTGATTCCTGATTGGATAGTTTAGGATTCCATTTTTGGGAGAGCCAAACTAATCAAGTTACATCTCAATTTGCTGATATGGGGCTTAGCATAAGCAACTCTGTTTTAGGCCTATTGTTTTGTATTTAACACTATCTGTCTACCTATCTATCCAAATTTGTATGCCTTAACAATACACTGTTTAGTTTTGATTGCTCTTTTTCTACGAGATCATGTTGGCTATTCTAGACCAATTGCCTTTCCATATAAACTTTACAATCAGTTTGTCAATATCTACAAAATAGCTTGCTGATATTTTGATTGAAATGGGGTTGAATCTATAGAAAAAGTTAGGAAAAATTCACATCTGAACAATATTGAATCTTCCAATCCATGAACATGAAATATCACACCATTTATTTAGATCTTCTTTGATACCTTTCATCAGAGTTTTATAGTTCTCTGCATATGGACTATGTACATATTTTGTCAGACTTATACCTATGTATTTCATTTTTTGCTTACTACTTTAAAATATCTTTTTTAAAAGATTTATTTATTTTTATTTATTTATTCATTCATTTGAGAGAGGGAGAGAGAGTGAGTGAGCACACAGAGGGAGAGGGAGAAGCAGACTCCCCTCTGATCAGGGAACCCAACTTGGGGCTTGATTCCAGGACCCCAGGATTATGACCTGAGCAGAAGGCAGATGCTTAACTGACTGAGCCACCCAGGCTCAGTCTCACCCTTAAAATATCTTTTGATTTCAAATTCCAGTTGTATATTGTCCACATAAAGGAAGCCAATTGACTTCTGAATATTAAGCTTGTGTGCTGTAACCTTGCTATACTTGCTTATCAATTCTAGGAGTTTTTTGCTGTTGTTGTTGATGATTCTTTGGAATTTTCTAAATAGGCAATCATGTCATATATGACCTGACCAAAGATAGTTTTATTTCTTCCTTCTCAGCCTGTAGACATCAATTTCCTCTACCCATCTTAATTTACTAGCTCGGACTTGCAGTACAATATTTTTTTTTTTTTTTTTAAGATTTTATTTATTTATTTGACAGAGAGAGACACAGTGAGAAAGGGAACACAAGCAGGGGGGAGTGGGAGAGGGAGAAGCAGGCTCCCTGCTGAGCAGGGAGCCCAATGTGGGACTCGATCCCAGGACCCTGGGACCATGACTGAGCCAAAGGCAGTTGCTTAATGACTGAGCCACCCAGGCACCCTTGCAGTACAATATTGAAAGGGAATAGGGAGAGAAGATACTTTTGCTTTATGCATGATTTTAGGAAGAAAATGATATTTTTCACCTTGCTGTAGGTTTTTTGTAGATGCTCTTGATAAAGTTGAGAATGTTCTCTCTATTTCTAATATGTTGTTGATGTACTGACTTACATTGGCTAATTTTTGAGTGTGGATCCAACCTTGTATATTTTAATAAATTCCACTAGGTCATTTTGGATAATTCATTATTGGATTCAATGTGCTAGTATTTTGTTTTGGATTTATGTTTCCATGTTCATGAGAATTACTAGTCTGAGGGTTTCTTCTTTCTCAATGTCTTTACCTGATTTTGGCACTTGGGTAATTCTGACCTCATAAAATTAATTGAGAAGTGTTCTGTTTCAAATTTTTAGAAGAGCTTATGGAGAATAGGTATTATTTGTTGCATGTTTTATAGAATTCACCAGTAGAAATACTATCTGGAGCTGATGTTTTTTGGGGGAAGTTTATGAATATTAAGTGAATTTCAAATTCAAATAGAAATAAGGCTTAATTATGTGATTTTAGTAATTTGTGTGTTTTAAGGAATTGGTTTTTAATTTCATCTGTGTCATCAAATTTGTAGGCACAGAGTTGTTCATAGTATTCCTTTATTATCCTTAAAGGTCATGGGAGCAGTAATGATTAATGAGTCTGGCTCCAGGCTAAAATCTGATGTGTACTTTTTCAAGATTGACCATAAGCAATTAAAGGTGTCTGTGATAAGTCTCATAGGGTAGCTAGCTGCCTTTCCCATACCGAACTTGTTCAGAGCCAGTGAGAGAATAGTTTTCTAGAAGTTGTAGTTACTCAACTCCCCACCCTCTTGATTTCAGCCCTTCCCCTACACTGGCCAACCCTGTTCATATGCATATTAAATATCTGTATTTTTCTCAGCCGGGGTGCCTCCTTCTGAAGGTTTCCTTATTGGATCCTCTACTAGTACTTCCCAGTCACTTCTGCCAAGGCCTCCTCATGGTGGTGCCTTGACTAGTACACTCTTCTCCACTCTGAGTTTAGCTTTTTTTGTTCTTGTGGAGATGGGAGTGATGATTTCTAAACTCTTTCTAAGTTGGACTGAAACCAGAAGTTCTCTAGGGATATTTTTATGTACTGATATAAGTTAATAGGATATGCTTTTTTGAATTTTTTTCTTGAATTAGTTTTGATAAGTTGTAGTTTTAAAGAAATTTATTCATGTGATATAATTGTTTAAAATCCATTGTTTAAGGCTGGTCCTGTCAGCACTATTATCTTTAAACTCTCTGTAAATTCCATAGGTACAATCTCTTTTTGATTTCTAACATTGTTAACTTTGCCTTCACTTATTTTTCTTTGAACTCTAATTTTTGAACCCTTTTTAAATTAGTTCCTAGAATAGGTCATGTTTTGTGTTTTTTTGGATCCTCTCAACTTTAAGTTTCTTTTCTACTGAAGCAATACCTGCATTTTAAAATTAATACCTCCATTTTTCTTTGTTGTATTGTGCTTTAACTTCTTTTGTTGAATTTACTTGTTATATAGTAATCTTCTCTATTAGAAATATAAAAACTCTAAATTTCCCTTAAAGTACAATTTTGACTGAACACTATAAGCTTTTCTTTTCTTTATTCTCATTATAATTTATTTTAAATTTTATTTTTTCAAATTTTTCCTTTGACTAATATTTACTAGTATGTTTTATAAAATTTCACGAATATGTTTTATATTATTATCATTATGCTATGTTGCCTTGTAAACATAGAAGGTACCTTGTAAGATAACTATTTCTGACTTTAGAGAATTTGTTCTATGATCTTTGGAGTTCTCATTATTCATCACACCATATGGACATTATGAAGAGTTTATAGTCTCTAATTTTGGATGTAGATAGATAGATGCCTAAACAGATATCATCTAAATTCAGTGTATTTTTATATACTAAAGTGTTATATATATTAACCAACTATTTCTGTTTTATCAAACCTTGAGGAGGATATATTGGAATATACCACAATGGTGTTGGATTTAAATTCTGCAAAATCATGCAAAAACATGATGTATGTGAAGCTGTGTTTTTGAGTGCATTGAAATTTAGAACTTTAATATTTCGGCAAAAAGAAATACTTATCATTACATAATGACTCTATTTATCTTTAAGATTTTTGTTACCTTTTTTTTTTTAAAGAACATTTATCTGAATTTAATGCAGCTATCTATCTATCTGTTTTTTGATCAGAATTTGCTTGGTAAATCTCTCCCATCCTTTTAGCCATAGACTTTCTCTGAATTAAATTTTAAATGTTTCTTTTAATAACATTTACTTAAAATACATCTATCTTTTAAATAGTAAGTGCAAACCTTTTAAATATATTTAATGTGTTATATTTACTTTGTTTTCTGTTAATATGCTTTCTATTTCTTATGCTCTTTTTGGCTTCTATTTATTTATTTTTTTAATATTTCATTGTCTTCTCTAGGACTGATTTTTAATCTTTTAAAATTTTTGGCATTGTTTTTGTAGAAATTAATGCTTTATTTTTATTTAAGTGTTTTGAATTTTTTACATGTATATTTAACACAAATAAAACTTAAATTTAATAATTCTACCCTCCTAAGGAAACCACGAATAATACGAGTAAGAACGTTCTGATTATAATCACTTCTCCATTTGGCTTAATAGTAATTTTTGTCCATATTTTAAATTTATGTCATATTTTAAAAATTCCATGTAGTAAACCTTATTACTGTTGCCATTTTATACACTCAATCCACATGTTAACTTATATGTTTACCAGATTTGTATTTTTAAAATTATCTCTTTTCCTATATCAAACTATATTTTTGAATTACATATTTTAGAATTTCATTAGTTAATCTTGATGAAGCTTCTTCAATTTTAGATCTGAAATTTTTAATTATTTGAAATCCATTCTTAATAGTGTTACAAGATAAACTGAGGCATATTGAATATTTTTAAAAGTTTATTTGAGCAAAAGTCAATTTGCCTTGAGCAGTGTCCAATCTAGCAGACAGAAAGGAGCTCCCAAGAGCTGTACAAAATGAAAGACCTTTTACAGGCAGAAGGGAGCAGGAACAAGGAAGCTATATTAGGCAAAAAAGTGGGTTGGTTATTGCAAGGTTACCTTTCTTTAGGGGATAAAAGGGTTTTATCAGACAGATTACCTAAATAGTGCTGATTAGGCAATTCCTTATTGGAATTCCTTATTTCTGGAAGAGTCAAAACTAATTAAGTCTCACATTGTTGACATAAGGCTTAGCATAAGCAACTTATTGTTTTAACAATAGGCATATTTACTGAATCCTGAATGCTAGTTTTACAGTATTTCTTTCTTAAAATGTTGACTATCATTTTGTTGTGCTCTAGTTTCTGTTTTACAGATAAGGACTCTGCTGTCTGACCCATGGTGTTATTTACTAGGAGATTTCATTTTCGCTTTGGTGAATTTTCAGTCCTTTATATAGAAGAACAGCCATGATCCATGGACATTAGTAGCCTTGTTTTCAAGAACTCTTTTCTAAGTCAATGAACAAAAATTTTGTGTAAGTTAGAACTCAACTTATACCCTTTATTTTTTTTTCTCTTGATTACACGAGGGAAATAGCCTGATTAGGTCATTCAAACTAAAGCAAAGTCCTGACTATATCATTTCACAGAATCCCCATCCAAGAAAAGACTTAGCCTAGAAACAGACTTACTCATAAAAGCAACTACTATGTAGTATTTCTTACTTAATATGATTTGATGAATAAGAGCCAAGGCATAGAAAAAAACACTATTATGTAAAAGACAAAGATAAAACTGACACACAAACACACGTATACATACCCTGACCTTGGGGGGATGAAGACAGATTTCACGAACTTAGTAAAATTTTAATTAATATCTTCATGATTTTCAAAAAATTTTCCTTCATAAATAAAGAATATGTTGGTATTTATTTATTTAGAGGGAACTTTTGAGGAAAATGAAGCAGTCATAGAGATGAAAGTATGTTGGGCGCCTGGGTGGCTCAGTTGTTAAGCGACTGCCTTCGGCTCAGGTCATGATCCTGGAGTCCCGGGATCGAGTCCCGCATCGGGCTCCCTGCTTGGCAGGGAGTCTGCTTCTCCCTCTGACCCTCCCCCCTCTCATGCTCTCTGTCTCTCATTCTCTCTCTCTCTCAAATAAATAAATAAAATCTTTAAAAAAAAAAAAAAAAGAGATGAAAGTATGTTGCTAATGTAATATAAAATTAATTTTGCCTTTCTAGCTCATGGTCTTAAATGGACACAAACCATTGCTAAAGAAGTAATAAACAAGAGACTAGAAGAAATAGTATATAAATAAAATGACTCATCTCATTGACTACAGCCTTTCTGTTTTTTCCTCATATTTCATAATATTAAATTTGAAATAAGGTTCTCTTCTTATTACACAAAACTACAATTTTAGGGGTGGTACAAAACCACCACATTTTTTTTTCCTTTAGTGAACTTGAAACTTGAATTTCGAGCACAATTCTCCTTTTTATTAATATGATATGATTTACTAATGCAGTGAAATTTTGTGCAGCATGAATAGGCCTTAAAAATGTCAGATTATAATCAGGGTTTATATGGAGAATTGAAACACTGCAAGGTTCTTTAATCACAATGCATTGTCAATTTATTTCCTGCCTCAGGACCAAATTTATCTTTCCCAAGCAGACCCTAAAATTTCTAACTGGCTGAATTGAGTAATAAGGAGATAATATAACATTGAATTTTTGTAGCATTAGTCTTTATATTAAACAGCTATTGCCAGAACAATAAGAAATGTCAAGTTGGTTTTTATTATTAGCAATTAATTACTTATAGTTAAAATAGAAATAATTATAAGAACTAAAAGCTGCAAGTACTTCTTAACTGATAGGTAGTGTACTCAGCTTTTTATAAGCAACACACCTATTGGTAAGCATTATTATCCCCATTTTACAGATGAAGATATGCAGGATCAGAGAAGAAAAGACAATTTTTTGCTCAAAGTTACAGAGCTAGGGCTGGGGGCCAGAACTATATGAATTCAAAGTATATTCCCTTAGCTAAGCTCTTAATAAACCAAAGTGCCAAGACATTTTATACATATAAATGTTTTAAATTATTTTTATTATTATTTTCATATTAGTAGATTATCATTTAAATTTTAATATATTTCTATTTATTCATGTGAGTTAGTTGAAAACAAGGATTTAGTATATCATTTAATTCACCTTGACCAACTAGTCTGGTGGTTTTCACAGAGTAGAGTCTCAGTGATAGTTTTTAAAAGGATGAATAATTATCTGAAAATTAATAGGATTAATCCTTATAAAGATTAAATAAAGCTAAACCATATTTATGGCTATCATGAAATTAAAAATATTTTTAAAAACCCTCTAATAGGCAAGTACTTTGTAAATTTTTAAGGACACTAAAACAAAAAATCAACTTATTGAAACTAAAATTTAAGCACCAATATTCTAAGTGGCCTAGTTATTTCGAGAGTGAGAACATGCCATGGAAACAGTGAAAAACCTTAAAACTACCAGGGAATAAACTAGAAAGACATAAAAAACAATTTTTTTGGCTTTTTTTTTTCAGTTGATTTCTTCCTTTGCTGCACTTAATGTCTCTGACAAGCTTATTCTATAGAATATGTGCTACATTGTATCTGGTAAGAGAATATAACCATATTTCATAGAATTTCATGAAAATCGAATTTAGCATCATTATTATTACAAGGATCTAATTTTCCCAAGTAGTTTTAATATGCCAAAATTTTGTTTCTTAAGAATATGTCTTTAGGGAATTTCAATAGAGTAGTACATTAAATTCTTATTTTTTTATAAGTATATTTTATATCTGCAATATTCCCCATAGACAGTGTGACCAAGTGTCTAGCTTCTGGACCTGGAATCCAATTCCTATTTTTAATGGTTAATATGTGTTGCTTTTGTGGCAAAGTATATAGCTTCTCTATTCGTCACTTTCTACTTAATACCATTTCATAGTGCCATTTTGATTTAAATGAGTTAAAGCACTTAACGCACTTAAAAAGGCACATGGAAAAAATAAGCATTCAAAAATACTATTATTATTAGCCTTTATTATTTATTTTGCTCTTCAAATTTAAAGTAAGATATCCAAACATTTTTTTATATCTATAACCTACTACCAGTATGCTGTTATTATCAAACTATGTATTGTTTAATTACTATAATAATTATTAGAATTGCATTTTGATATGAATAAATGCATAGAAAGTGGATCAATTAGTTTAAGGAAACCAAACTTCAATTATGAGTTTCAATCACTTTAAGTTAGTTAGAAAAATTACACTTGGAGAAATATATGAATATAAAAACATTGAGCTAAATAATCCAAAAGACAAAATCCAGTTTGCTTTATGCTGTGGATTTTCATATTATAACCACAAAGTTCTGCAAAATATTGAGATATGAGAATAAAGAACAATCACTGGGATGTAAACATTTCCTAAGAGAACAATGATTGTTAATAACTTAGCATTTTGCCTTTTTTGTGAGTCATAAAATAAAGATGCTCCATGCATTTATAATAAAATATTTAAATATTTAATGTACTTTATGTCGTTACTTATATGCAAAACTCACAATAGTGTCAACAAATGTTGGTTAAGAAAAAATATCACTGACCTTAATATAACTATAATTGACAATTGATTATGATTAACACTGATTGAATTCAGTCTCTACTTATTACTACTAAATGGAGCAAAACCACCATTGGTAATGCAAATTCATATGGAAGCACTGTACACACATTGAACCTCAAGCAGAGCAATTTTCAGAATTAACAAAGCTATCATTTGTCCTCATTCCATCATGAAAATATTCCAACAGACATCATTTGTTCCTCATAAGATAGCTTATTTTAATTGTTATATAAAAGAATGCCAGAATATGGCGCCTGGGTGGCTCAGTTGGTTAAGCGACTGCCTTCGGCTCAGGTCATGATCCTGGAGTCCCTGGATCGAGTCCCGCATCGGGCTCCCTGCTGGGCAGGGAGTCTGCTTCTCCCTCTGACCCTCCCCCCTCTCATGTGCTTGCTCTCTCTCATTCTCTCTCTCTCAAATAAATAAATAAAAAATCTTTAAAAAAAAAAAAAAAAGAATGCCAGAATAATTATAGCTTGATATCTGAAATTAAAACTTATCCTAAACAGCCCTTGAATGGATATGTCATTATATCCGGGTTATAACCCAATGCTTATAACAAATTATTCTCTATGGATGCAAATTTTCTGTTTTATTATTGGTCAGAAAATTCTACTTTTTTTTTTTTTTTAAGAGAGAGAGAGAGCATGCTTGCATGAGGTGGCAGGGAGGGGCAGAGGGCAAGTGAGAGAGAGAATCTTAAGCAGGCTCCAAGCCCAGTGCAAAGCCTGGTGGAAGGCTTGATCTCAGGACCCTGAGATCATGACCTGAGCTGAAATCAAGAGTCAGATGCTTAACCAACAGAGCCACCCAGGTGCCCCTGAATATATACTTTCTTAATTCCATGTGTTGAAATGCTATTTAATTGTTTTAATTTTATTTTTCATTAGAGCACTTAAAATTATTTCTGTTTATTATATTCTGCTTGTGGTCTTTGGTGGATTGAAATATTCTTAAAAATATTTTATATTACAATATATCAATACTTTTTTTTGAAAACAGCCTCTGTCATATGAATAAATGCAAATAATAAAAGTTGCTAGAATAGAAAGCTTGTTAAAGATCAGCTCATTTTAGGTTTCATTAACATTGCAGTGGAGATAGGAGTGTTAGAAATCAATCTAGCAAAGTCATTATTCTTCAAATACAAGGCTTTCTAGAAATATTTATGACTATAATAAGCACATTGCTTTCAGAATAATGAATTTTATAGGTTAGAAAACATCATTTAGAGATATTTAAATATTGCTGTAAAAGCATTTAGCTATTACTGTGGACATCTAATAAGACATAAAGGTTTATTAGATCTATCCTAAGAAAACATATATACTTGACATACAAAAAAGTAATTGTATTAGAAGTTTTCTTGCTTCCTACTTAATCAAGCTGATTGAGTTCATTAGATCATCAATTTTGTTAATAAACACTGTATGTTTATTTTAGCATGTCTATCCTTCATAAATAATTATATTACAGCCACCTCTCTTGCTAGCCAATTAAATTTATTAACATAGTAAGATATTATATCATGGCAAGTAAGAATATGAACACAATAGAGTTACCTTTGATTTGTTTTTAGAACATTATTCTTTCCAAAATGGAAGTGGAAAACCATAATACATAATTATTAAGCAGAAAAAGAAAAAAAAAATTCAATGCCAATAGAAAAGAGTAAGCCAATAGAAAAGATTATGGGTAAAACCTGGAAGATAAATTACAAACATCTATAGGAAATAAAAAGTAAACAAATAGCTTTAAATAAATATGTATAGTAAGTATCCAAATATGTATAGAAATTGTTTTAGAAAACACATCTCAGATGATAATCTTCAAAGTTTTCTTAAATTTCTTACTGAATTTCAGAGCTATCAAATGTATATCAAATGTATATCAAGGACCATATATGTTCCTTGCTTCCCTCCTAAGATATTTGTGGTGAAATTATTTTTAAATTAGAAATAATATTTGAGGTTGGATAACCATAGTAGAGGGAGAGTACTGAGTAGATTTTGACATGCGCCACTCTGATCACTGTGAACAGCTATCCAAATTAAAATCATGTGCATATACAGGTTTAAGAAAGAAATGGAAAATATGAAAAATATGTCCAGTTAAAACCATGACTGCAGTTTCTGGTTATTTTATGATCTCAAACTTCTAACTCAGAAAAATATTCTTTCAGAAAGCATATCATTAATATATTTATAATAAGGATTAATATGTTCATCCAAGATATTTGTAATTAACAAAGAAATGGGTGACTTGTGGGTGTATCAACAAACTAGTGAGATAAATGTTATTTTGGCTGTTTTCCCTTAAAATGATATGGAATTTGAATGAATATCCCTGCCCTCAGTTCCTTGCCAAGATAGCTTCTCAGTAGAGCTACTCATTACGTGGCAACTTGCTTTATCAGGGTAAGCACACAAGAAGAGCCAGAGATACAGGGTACAAGCAAGATGGATGTCAGCTTTTTATAATCTAATCTCAGAGGTGGCATGCTGTCATTTCTGCAATATTCTATTAATTAGAAGTAAGTCTGTAGGTCCAGGCCACATTCAGTAAGAGGGGACTGCACTTGGGCCTGAATATCAGGAAGCCAGGATCACTGGAAGCCAACTTAGAAAGCTGCCCATCATAAAACTGAGTGCAAAGAAAAAATCTGTTCTGGTAAATTTAAACATCTTTATTTTGTCAGTTTTTTTTTTTTCCCATTAACTTATTACTGGTTAATGATTATGGCTTTCAATGTTTCTATATTTATACCCTGTCAATATTTTTATCAAGATTTCCTACACTTTATATTTCTTTCAACGTTGCAGCCTTTACTGAGTGAGTTATGTGCAGTAGTGTGTTGGTAAATGTTTAAAAATAAACTGAAAATAATGTATGAGTTTATTGTATTTTTGTACTGATATAAAAGATATTTGGGCACAATTTACAAATAATAATAAAAATACTATACCCTATTGTAATCCCATATAGCCAATTGATTTTCACAGAATGCTTTTTATTGACTTTTGCTGACCTCTTGTATCTGTAGCAAACTTATATTTGCAATTTAACCAACATTTGACAAAAACAGACTACAAATGATGCAAAGAAGTTCACTCATATCACTGATAAATGAGTGTATTTTTGACATAATATTAGTTAATAATTTTGCTTACTTAGCAAGTAAGATGAAAGCGAAATAATAAAAACATGTTTTGGAAATTCCCTCATTCGTCAAAGATATGAATGATGTCTTTGCTGAATAAGATGATAGTGTTTGATTTCTAGAAGAATATTTTCTCATTTTTGTCTGTCTGTGTGCTCATGTGTGTGTATGCCAGTCAGCATGTAATGACTACAGACAAGGCAGTGTTCTAAGTTTAATATGCATTATTAACATTTTGGCATCATTTTCTTTAGTCAACCACCAAAACAGTGACTTAAGTCCTTATTTCCAGTGTTCATCAAATTCCATGGTATAAATTTTACCATCATGGCCAATATCAATCTATTAACATGATGTCACTTAACATAAAGTTGGAAAGAAATATTCAATAACATTGCACAATCCTATTGCTTAGTATTTCACCATAGAGCTACAATACACATAAATAACTTCAATAACATACATCATAGTTAATGTAGTAAACTTACAAAAAACTGGTGAATGAGTTTTGAGTATTTATCATTTTTGCTTATAGTCATATATTGTGTGTTCATATAATTTAATTTTAAATAATGGTTGCATTTTAAAACAGACTTGTAAAATCTCTGAAAATTTAACAGTGTACTTTAATGAGCCAGGGTAAGCTGGCTCTAATACATCCCTAGTTATTTACACCATTTTTAAAAATATACATATAAGAGGTGTCTGGGTGGCTCAGGCAGTTGAGCATTAACTCTTGGTTTTACTCAGGTCATGATCTTGGGATCCTGGGATTGATCCCCAGCCAGGCTCCATACTCAGTGGGTAGTCTGCTTGGGATTCTTTCCCTGTGCCCCTTACCCCAATCACTCATACTCTCTCTCTCAAATAAATAAATCTTTAAATATATATATATATATATATATATATATATATATATATGCTCTGAAAAAGCTGCTTTGATTTTTGCTCATAGCAGTTTCTACCAAAAGAAGTAGTGGATTATAGCCAATAATTCTGAGAAGAGTAAGAATTTCCAATTGCATTTTTTATTGTTACATTATTTATTTCAATAAAATGAATGAAAACAAATGCTTGCTATAATTATTCTCAGGCAAACTGTCATGAAAACATGAAGAAGGTAGAGGTTATGGTCATTTACTAACTCTACTTACCCTCAAATTGTCCCGTTTCCTCATTCGTAACATGAAGAGAAATAATATTTATCTCATTAGGTTGTTGACAGAATTAAATTTGAATTAATGTAGTCAAGTACCTCTAGTGAGTTACAGGAGTCAAGAAAGCAAGAAATGCCTGATATGACCCAGAGACAACTTGAAAGAACCCCTGTGTTATTTTGAGGAATGATCTGTTTTTATGCTACAACCCTTGGTCCCTCCATATATAATCCACATACTAACATAAAAACCCAGAATAGAGCCACATGATAGAGTTTGCAGATAGATCACTCCGCTGAAGTGTGAGCCAAAGTTAGAGCAGATTCTGATGTAGGGGTGGCACCTCACACAAGGAAGTACCAAATTTTATATATCATTTCAGTTTAAAACACTTGGGAGAAGCACTTTCTTCAATGCAGAGAAACAGGCTCAACAAATATTTGTGGAATTTAATATTCCTTCCCTAAAGCAAAATAATCCTGCCATGGTAAAATAAGCAATCTCTTTCTATATTGCAATTGCAATGTATATCTATATCTTGAAATATATAGCCTATGTAATTCACAATATACAGCACTAGTAAATCAGCTCTAATTCCAAATTTATTTGAAATAAACTTCAACTTGTCAATGCTAAAATGTTCTGTAAGCATCAAATAAAAAATAACTGTAAAATTTACATCCTATCATTTTCCATGTAGTAGAGTAAAAGTTATTATGTTGAGTACTTTGTGTCAAGACAGACAGAAGCAGTTTCAGCAAAACTGCACTTTGGAGCCTAAAATACCGTATCTGTAAAGCTTAGAACTATCATTAAAACTTGTTTTTAACAACCCTAACACATTTCCTTCTATGCAATATTTATTTATTTATTTATTTGTTTATTTTTTTAATTTATTTATTTATTCAATATTTAAACATCAGGTTTTAAATTTTTTTTTGTTAGTTTGTATATAGGGCAGATTGACTTTTGGCAAGCAATTGTATGCTAAACGTGACATTAAGTCCCATTCCAAAGTTATATATCGGTCACCAAACATCAATCACCTAAAAAGTAAGATCAATAAAAATTAATTCCCAATCCTAGGAAAGTACATGAAGTACATGTTTTACCTTCAGTCACTGCAATATTATCAGATAAATAGAATAGCAAGTTAAAATATAAATTATGTTGCAAACAGAGAAAAGATTGCTGAAAGCACACTGCAAGGTGAGTTTGTGACACCGATGATGTTAATTTGTGATCAACTGCCCACCAACTCTAACTTGTAGGGTCATAGAATGCATCCTATCCACCAGTTCCACTGGGACAGAGTGCAATGGCTTGTATCTCAGCTTTGAATTTGTTGGCTTTGGGCAGGTACTTAACTTGTAAGTGCTTCAATTTTCTTACCTGTAGAAAAAAGATAATTATAGAATTTAATTTAAGGGGTCAATATAAAGCATAAATAAATTTGAATATGTAAAGCACTTAGAAAAGGCTTACCATTATCAAAAGAAGTCAATAAAAGTGGCTTTGTACATTATTTGCTGATATGCAAGATAATACAATTACTTTATCACTTTATTCAAGAACTAAACCAGAACAAAAGTAAACTCTTTCAACTTAAAAATAGAATCCCATTCACTTTTTTTTTTTTTTTAAGATTTTATTTATTTATATGAGAGAGAGAGAATGAGAGAGAGCACATGAGAGGGGTTAGGGTCAGAGGGAGAAGCAGACTCCCTGCCGAGCAGGGAGCCCGATGCGGGCCTCGATCCAGGGATTCCAGGATCATGACCTGAGCCAAAGGCAGTCGCTTAACCAACTGAGCCACCCAGGCGCCCGAATCCCATTCACTTTTAACATCAAGATTTAGTTTGAATTCCTTTTAAAATGATTGTATAAAATAAACAAGGAGATTCTCTAGATTTTCCATAAGAGCATCAATACCTTTGAGGTGACTATCCTTGTTCCATCAGATTTCAAAGAAGAGTTCATGCTGCAGAAGAAATGTATACACACTATAATATACAATACTATATATATAATATATAGTATATATAATATACAATACTATATATATAATATATAGTATATATAATATACTGTATATATAATGTATATACACTATAGTATATACACTATAAACTTCTTATGTGCTTTGTGTCTTATTCTTTATTAAAAAAGCTAAAATTATAATTTTAAACTGTCCATTGAAATTATAAAAAATTATAAGTTTCAGTATAAAGCTATAAGTATCCAATGGAGGTCCTATATATAGTAAGTACAGAAATTCCAATTATATTTAATAGAAAGTAAAATAAAAAGCATTTGCCATGTTAAAGAAATATGAAAATGCAAGTTTTCCCCAAAACAACATGACACGCTTTTTGTAAGAAAACCAAGGAAAATACCAGTGCTCTTGACTTTGTACTGAAAGAAGAAAACTAAAAGCCACATGTATGAATACATGTATAGTAAGAGACCATTTCTTTGGCTTAATAATAAACTTAGAAGAAAATAACTATGATCTTTGGTAGGGAATAAGAAAGAAGATGTGGTTCATATACATGATGGAATATTACTCAGCCATCAGAAAGGATGAATACCTACCGTTTGCATCAACATGGATGGAACTAGAGGGGATTATGCTAAGTGAAATAAGTCAAGCAGAGAAAGGCAATTATCATATGGCTTCACTCATGTGTGGAATATAAGAAAGAGCACAGAGGACCATAGAGGAAGTGAGGGAAAACAGAATGGGAAGAAATCAGAGAGGGAGACAAATCATGAGAGACTCTGGACTCTGGGAAACAAACTGAGGGTTACAGAAGGGGGAGCTATCCAAACTTTGTTTGGATTATAAATGTTTGAATCCTCCTAAATGCCATCAGTTGAAAACAGGTTAGATAAATCTTGGTATATACAAGACAGCTCCAAAAAAGAATGGGACAGTACCTTAGGCACTGAAATGGGAAGATCTCTAGGGTATAAAGCTAACCAGTAAAAGTACAAAATAATCCACATTATATGCTACTTTTTAATGATGATGTTTGTGGGGGTGTGGGAACCATGTATACATATGTTATTATATTGTATGTTATATTATACTATATTGCATTACATTTACTTTTACATGTATGAAGAAACTCTAGAGAGAAAGGTATGCAGAAAAAAAAAAGGTAGTAACAGTGGTTACCTATGTGGGAAGGAACAGGAAATAGAAGGGTGAAGAAAGAGGGCAAGAAATGAATTTTTCACAGTAGATTCAATATATACACATATTTATACACACACACACACAAATATATCTATGTATACAAATGTTACCCTGTGAAGCTATTATCCATTTTTATTAACTTTTTAAAATTAAAAACTAAATGAATAATTCTGTCTAGTAAGTGCAGAGAAACATGCTCATCTAGAAAAATAAATATGTAGTGATATTTAATAAAAATATTGACAAGGGTAATGAAATAAGGGAGATTTGGAGTTTCTTTTCTAATGACTTCTAAGGCTATTTTCAATATGGGAGATCACAGCATTCCTTCATGAAAAGTACAACATAACCTCTCCTTTATGAATGATTCATCACCTATGTAACCAAACGTTCATCTTGGTACTCTGGCCTCTCTTTTACTAATTTCCTTCTATCTTTGCTGCCCCATGGGCATCCTCATTAAAATCATTATCATTGTCACCATTTGCCTTCTGCTGCTTAAGTACTTTATAGAGATAAATCTTTAATTTTCAACACAACCTCTTTAGAGGGGTTCTATAAAATCCCATTTTACAGATGTGGAATTTGAATAACAGAGAGATTCATAATTAGGTTAGTGTCACACAATGTTAAAGGGTGGCACATGATTCCAACTTAAGCTCTTAGTGTCCCTGTACAATTTTTAAAATATGTGGAAAATTATAAAGAATATTTGTATCATGCAATTCTACCATCTTCTATGACCATTGGGATCAGGTTGATGGATGGAAGGGAGCACCTACTAAGCTCTGCGTATCAATTTCGTGTTTTCGAGGCTAGTAAACAGGTTGATGAAAGCAGAATGTTGCCGTTGCTAACACCCCATATTAGGGTAGTAGACACTCCATAGATGCTTGCTGGAATGGTGGCATCTATTAGAACATAATGGAGTGTTTAAAACCACATGGATAATAGCCTCCATTAGTACTATACATTATACTGTATGTCAGGATTAACAAGGTCTACAAAGTCAACTCAGAATCAGGTAGGCCAAAATTAGGTTATTTTATATGGCTTACCAATAAGTATACATTCTAGTTAGTGTATAATAGTGTATAACAGTAACCTCACTTATAAGTTTTGAAACAATTTTAAATTTTTGCCTACTTCTATCTATTTTTTATACTTGCCTTCAAGCAATTAAATTTAATATCTACCCTCCTAAAACATCTCCTGTTCTTTCACATGCTTTGATGAGAATCACTATTCTTGAAATTTTAAGTTCATTTACTATGTTACAGTCTTTTTTTGTTTTCAACTTTATTGAGATATAATTGACAACTAAGAAATGTATATATTTAAGGTGTATGACTTGAAGTTTTGATATATGTGTACATTATGAAATGATCATGGTGATCAAGATAATGAACATATTCATCACTTCACACAATTACTATTTTCTTTCTCTTTCTTTCTTTCTTTTTTTCTTTCTTTCTTTCTTTCTTTCTTTCTTTCTTTCTTTCTTTCTTTCTTTCTTTCTTTCTTTCTTTTTTTTTTCTTTTCCTTTCTTCTCTTTCTTTCATGGTGAAAACACTTGAGATCTACCCTCTTAGCTATTTCCAAGTAGAAAAGTACTATATTGTAAACTATAGTCACCACCCTCACAACTGACTCTTCTTTCATAACTGAAACTTTGTACCTTTTGACTATCTCCTCATTTCCCCATCCCCCCACCTTCTGGCAACTACCAATCTACTATCTGCTTCTGAGTTCAACTATTTTGAACTCCACATATAAGTCAGAACATGCAGTATTTGTCTTTCTGTGTCTGGTCTATTTAACTTAGCATAATGTACTTCAGCCTCATCCATGTTGTTGCAAATATAGATTTCTTTCTTTATTAAGACTGAGTAATATTTCATTTTATGTATACATGAAAATGGTGACTATATGAGATGATGGGTACAAGAAAAATATATATATATATGTCTGCAAGGTAGTACAAAGTCTTCTGAATAATGATTAATTGGTCCATTTGGGAAATTGTTAACCAAAATTGTCATTTGGGAAACTTATAACTAAAAAATTAGAGTAGAACAATCCATTTACACATATATTTTTTTCCTTCCAAAACAGGTAGTGTTTTTTTCTCAATATCTTTTTCCATTTAATACAGATCCTGGTTGTATCTTGTGCATTACCAAGATTTGTAATATTTTCTCTCTGATTCCAAAATGAAAGATATTTTGCTAAATATTATAATTTTTTTAAGAGGGAGGTGGGGGAGGGAGAGAGAGAGAGCATCTTAAGCAGGCTTCACTCCCAGCAGGGAGCCTGTCACTGGGCTCCATCTCACAGCCCTGTGATCATGACCTGAGCCAAAATCAAGAGTTGGATGCTTAACCAACTGAGCCACCGGACACCCCTAAATATTACAATTTTATGACCTCTGGATTAACCCTATTGCAACAGATGTGATGTATGTATTGCTATTTTAGCTAAGTGAGCAATTTGAAAGTAGTTTAATAAGTTTCTCCATTATCACAGTTAAAGCTTTTCCCTAGTGATACCAAAAAGTTGTCAATTCTCTTACCTTCATTTGTGAGCATTCAGGAGTGCTGAGGTTTTTTCCAACTGCAGAATAACCATGCAAAATGGGTTTTTTAAACACAAGGAGAAAAGAAGGCAAAATCTTTGGAGTAAAGACATGTTGCTCATATCCAGATGGTCAAATGGTGTAGGCTAATCTCTGTTGGCTAGTGGTTCCCCTGGCCACAGCAGAGCTCACTCCACAGGGTTGTGTTGGCTTCCAGCCAGATCTTTGATATTTTCCCCTGCATCGTACCTCTTTTCTTCTCTCCTTCCCTTTTCTCATATGAATTATAATCTTTATGTCCCAGTTGGGATTTAATCTTTGTTATTATTTCCACTGATTAAGACTTAGTGGAGACGAGAACATTCTGTTTAAATTCAATGAAAATAATTTAGTGAATGTAGTGGCTAATATATACATGAAGATTTACCACAAGGAATAGTAGTTACTACTCTCATATTCTCATGTATTATGAAACTCCTAAGAAGATCTGAAAAAATCATTATAAAGTGCACAGTCTTACAATTTAGATTTCAAAGTGATACAGTTCTTTTATATCCCCAGTATATGTTTATTTGTTTGTTTGTTTTTTAAGGAAAGGAAAGAAAGGTACAATGACATTTTAGAAAATTATTTAGGAGCTACAATTTACAGGATGTAGTGAAGGTTTTAAAATTCAGAGGGTGAGAGAATGGGGAAGGCTATAGCTGCTATTTAAGGAAGGAGAGAAAATCAGGATTGGAGGGAGGTTTTATGAATTCAATGATAATTATGTTAAATGTGAACTGTTTGAGACATTAGGGAATTGTTCTTAGCAGAAAGGAGCCGGTCACCCAAAGTTGTACCCTTTCCTGAGATGTAGCTTGTCTCTCAATGTCTAGTCAATGTGGATCATGGCCCCCTGGCCCCAAATGAACACATTTCTGAAGAGGCATGCCAATTCTGGACTTCCATATGAAATTGGATGATCCTGTCCAGGTTTGTCTGAGACAGAGTGTTTTTGAGACTTGAGCCTTTCAGTGCTAAAACTGAGAATGTCACAAGCAAACTGGGATAGGTGGTCTTCTGTAGCAATTAAATTATAGTTTAACTTCTTGCTCTACTCAGTCCTTCCTGCATTCCCTTACCAGTGTTGTCCATGAGAATACATCCTGTTAGTCCGTTGCAATAAATTTTCATCTCAGAGCTCATTTCCTGGAAAATCCCACCTAAGAGAAAAAAAGCCATGTTCCCTATAGGAAAAGCAGCCAGCCTTAAGGGGTCCAATATTTAATGGATGTATATAAGTCTGCAAGAGACTCAGAACAAGTATCACTTTGTCTTGCTTTTGTCCCTTCTTCCACTATATATATATATATATATATATATAGTCTTTAATTTATATTCCCACACTCCAAGTATTTATATTATCTATAATATTTTTAAAATATTTTTAAATTTTATTTATTTGAGAGAGAGAGAGAGAGCAGAGGGAGAGGGAGAAGCAGGCTTGATCCCAGGAACCTGGGATCATGACCTGAGCCAAAAGCAGACGCTTAACTGACTGAGCCACCCAGATGCCCCTATCTATTATATTATTTTTTGTCAGAGGTAAAGATTTTAGTTAAATCTCTTGAGTCTAGCTTTTAGATTTACTATATGATCAAACATTAATAATGCATGCAATCAATAGTTTAAAATTAGAGTAGGGCTTTTTGGAAAAAGTTAATATTTTTCCTTTTTATACTTGAGTTAAACACTCATCTAATATTTATTAGAATTTATTCTCCAAGATCATTTTTTTTAATTGTTGTTAGGGGAAGAGTTTGCATTTTTTCAGTCTCTCGGCTTAAAACTAGAATTTCACTGATACCATCTCTGTTATCTCTGGTTTCAAAGATAAATATTTCACAGCAGTAATGGATATACCATTATTGACTTTCTACAAAACAAAAGGGTATAATTGAAACATTCCTACATGGTTTCTAATTTTCTCCCTTTTTTGTTCTTCTCTAGTGTGATTTTAAGACTTTAAAAATGTTGCATGTCCATTAAAATTCCCCAGTTACTTATATCTTAAGAACTTGAAATGACAGTTACATTGGAGTCATTCTCTGCAAACTTATCAAGTCCATATAAAGCCATACCATCACCATGAACAAACATGAGACTTGATTTATGAAACTGATGCTGACCATTTGAGTCTTTGTATCTCATGTTTTTTTTTTTTTTTTTAAAGATTTTATTTATTTATCTGAGAGAGAGAATGGGAGACAGAGAGCATGAGAGGGGAAGGGTAGAGGGAGAAGCAGACCCCCCACTGAGCAGGGAGCCCGATGTGGGACTCGATCCTGGGACTCCAGAATCATGACCTGAGCCGAAGGCAGTTGCTTAACCAACTGAGCCACCCAGGCACCCGTATCTCATGTTTTTATGGACAATTACCTCACCTTGATATGCTCTTGTCTATCCCCTATCCCCTATCTCCATCTAGTTAATTCAGAAGAAGTATGCCACCATCTCTCACAAACAGCTCTTTTTATGTACTGCCTTCAAATTTTTGTATTCATGTGACAAATTGTATTTTCCAAAGATGACTTCAACAATATCCCTCATCCTGCATGATCTACATTATGAACTTAACATTCCCCAAACAAAAGTGGTGTCTAGTCCCCTCTTATTGAATCTGGGTTAGCTTACAACTACTTCAACCATTTGAACATGGCATAAGTGGTCTAGATGACTTCCAATGCAAAGTCAGAAAAGGTCAAACTATTTCTGCCTGGATCTTTTGGGCAGGTGGACATTCTTTCGACCATCTTTGGAATTTGGATTTTTTTTTGACACTTTGACACAAACTCCACATTAAAAAAAATCCAATTACACTGGAACCATCAGGCTGTAAAAGCTATATAGCCAGCATTAATGGCCAGATATCAAAAGAGTATGGGGAAAAGATGCCTGGAATAAGAGAAGTATTTCATTTGTATTTTTTGAAAGATCACATCAGAAATATTAAACTTGGCAATCTTAATTATCAGTATGGGTCCAAGCTTACTGATTACTTTGCAGTGTTCAATTCTAATTATAAATTTAATATCTATGAATAGCTCAGTGCTCACTTTCATCTACCTTATATAGATATAGAACCTAAAACATCACTTTTAGAAAAATTATCATAGTATTAATTTAGATTATTGTGCAAGATAAAGTATATTTAAAAGTGAGAAATTTCTGCCTAATTGGATTATATTTAATTCTAGGTCAAATATAATAAATTTGTTCAATTCAAATTATCCTTGGAGTGGCTAGCTATGCCTCTTCAATTAAGAGTATTGGATGAGTTTCATGTCCACCCAAAACCACAAGTTATGAAATCAATGAGTCAAGTACTTAATTAAATTAATTTGGATGGCATGTTTGACAGTTACTGCTTAGTGTGTCTTAATAAATCAATGACCTACTCCTTTCACGGGGCGGGGGGGCAGAAATTCTGCCTTTAAAATAAAATATACAAAACCAAGTCTTATTCTAACACAGTTCTTTTTTTCTTTTTTTTTTTTTGTTTTTTGTTTTTTTGCTGTAGCTTTTGTTTGTTTGTTCATTTGGTTGGTTGGTTGGCTAGTTGGTTTTTTGTTAATAGCATTTATGGTTTCCAAGGGAAAAAGCATTGAGGGAAAATTTTATATGATTATAATCTTATGAATGTTAATTTTCTAGAACTCTTTTTTCAAATTTCACTTATAAACAGTCACTTCATTGCCATAAAATATCTTTATGAACGTCTCCCCCCCCTCTTTTTAATCCTTAAGTTCTAGCTAACAGTTTTTTTGGTACAATTTTTTTTTCCCTGGCACAGCAACCTAATGTACTGTGTTGCTTAAAAATTTGAAAGTATTACTCATAATTAGGGCTATTTGTTTAAACTGATTTTGCACAGATTTCTTCAAAGCATTATGAAGTTTCCTGAAATGTAAGTAAAATGAAATAGCCATTGATGATTGAATGTCTGAGCTGTGATTAATAATTACAGATATCACGATTATTAAGAGTTTACTTTGTGAAATTTTGCTATGCAGATATTTTATGAAAATTTACTGACTTCCCAAGAAAGCAATGGATAGGGAGAACATAATGGAATGACCTTTATAAAGTGCTGGGAGGGAGCACATACACACACAAACACACACACACTCAAAGACACACAGTCAATTCAAATTCTATAACCACTGAAATTATTCTTGAAATAAGGATGAAATGAATACATTTTCAGATAAATGAAAACTGAGAGAATTAAATATATAGCCACAGTATAATTCCTATAGTCTTCATTCTTTTGCTACTATTATATATCTTATAATTATATCTAGTATTTCTCCATGATACAATGTTATCAGTTATCCTACATTCTGATGCCCTTATATAATGTTATTTTTCACATTTACTCACACATTAATTTTCATTCCTTACTGTAAATCTAAGTTAAATCTGGTGAAAATGTCCCTTCTGTCTGAAGCTCTTCTTTTAATATGTTTTGTAGTCCAGGTCTGCATGTGATGAATTCTCTTATAAAGTTTAGTGTTTAATGCCCTATATTTAAAATTATAACAAAAATTTTAGGAAAGGCAGATACATAAAACTAGTGCATTGAAATTTTGAGGTTATATTGAACTAATGTAAAATCCTTTGAAATTGTATGACTTACATGCAATGTGCAATAGTAAAATAAAAGTCTGTCTTGAATTGGAGTGATTAATCTCCTATTTTCTCAGGGGGTTGGCCTAAAATGCCTGACCACAGGTGTTTCTCCAATAGTCATTCACTGGAAAAAGTCACCAAATACAATATCCCTTAAACTTTTTTTTTTTTAAAGATTTTATTTATTTATTCATGAGAGACAGAGAGAGGGAGAGAGAGAGGCAGAGGGAGAAGCAGGCTCCCAAGGAGCAGGGAGCCCGATGTGGGACTCGATCCCAGTACCCTGGGATCATGACCTGAGCTGAAGGCAGACGCTTAACCATCTGAGCCACCCAGGAACTCCCCCTTAAACTCTTATTTTATCCTTGCTGTACAGCAATCTAGTGTCAGTAATAAATAAGACAGTATGGCAAATTACATGACAATACCAAGTGCCTTGAGACTGTAGCAGCTGCTTCAAAGTAGGTATGAGATCATGAATTATGTAATAAAACAGTTTACTGCGAAACTGCACTTTTTCCATTTCTACAAATTTTTATTCCATATCCATTCAAGCAGTCAAATATCCATTAAACATACCCAATCAAATATCCAATTAATCAAAATCTATTCAAGTAATCGAAGTGATTATCTGAGTTTTTCCCATTCTTTTGTTTTATTTTTGCTTTTTACTTTTTTTTCCAGCTTTTTTAATTGACATAAAGATCTCTAGGTTATTTTTTAGAGAGAATTACAACTTTCCCAGGCATGGTCTTTCTATATATCAACTGTGGATGCCTTGTTATTTGAACCACAGATCAGTCCCTGGCTCTTATTTATTATTTTTGTGGTATTTATGAAATACTAATATCATTACTAACGGTGGATATAGATGAAATAAGTGAATGGACTTGCTGCTTTTTCATTTTGAAGTTTAAAGTGAACAGTTCAAGAAGTGGATTACATACCATATATAGTTGTATCTCACCAGATTTTCCACTTTTTTAAAGTTTCATACAAGTAGTTGGATACAGATTGATAATAGCAGAATTTGTTTTAATTTTAAAATTGGCAATTATTTCTAATATGTGTTCTCCCATTCCAGAAAATAATTGCATTTTATTAGTAAATATGGAAAAAGTTACATATTTTACATGTAATAGTACATGAGTACTTGAAAATTAAAATGCATTTATAGGAAATTTCTGGGGAGCATATACTTTTTTTAATGTTAAGTCAATTACGTGTTTTATTCATGTTAAATGTTCCTAGTTCACAGTTTTCTGTGGTATTTAACATAAACATATTTTGACTTTATAATATGTAGATTCTCTTATTTTAGAAATATTCAATCTTTGAAATAAATGAGAAAGATATATGAAATTAGTGGTGATTAAGATGAATCAGTAAGTAATCTTAACAAATTTATTTCCAAAAAAACTATTTTGTTGATGGTCATAGTCTCTTTATTAATATTATAAAAGTTTAGTCTGGGCTTAATGACAAATTGAAGAGTGGCAATTTTTAGGGATGATTTAAACTATAAGTGTATTTGGCAAA
Source organism: Phoca vitulina (assembly GCF_004348235.1). NCBI lineage: Eukaryota > Metazoa > Chordata > Mammalia > Carnivora > Phocidae > Phoca > Phoca vitulina. The sequence goes on along the minus strand of NW_022589729.1, from coordinate 11,991,120 downwards.
ATCATTGTTGCAGCATTGTGGATTATTTCCTTGTTTGGTTGTGTGTTGAGGGGACAGTATATAGCACACCTTATAAAGAAAGACCTACAAGAATAATTCAGGTTAGGAGTAATAAAAACTCAATTAAACAAAGATAGAATGGAAAGGAAATAATGGCTTAGAGTAGTGTAATGTTAGAATCAGAAGAATTTGGTTGTTGTGTAGATATAGAGGTAAGGTAAAAGAAAGAATCTGGAATGGATCTCCACACTGAAAAATAAACCACAAAATAACACTCTAGATGGTGAGAGATGACATATCATTTTTTGAGTGAGTTGATATCCATGGGGACCTGGAGCACAAAAGTGTCTGAGCCTAATATTTGATTTTGAAAGTCATTATAACATATGTGGCAGTTGAAGACAGAAAAAAGTTTGGCATGAGGATAAAATCCTCTTAAAGGCAAATTTAAAAGTCCTGAGAGACAGCAACAGTTATAATTTGAGCCGAGAAAGAAGATGCACAAATGATAGATAGATGATAGATAGATAGATAGATAGATGATAGATAGATAGATAGATAGATAGATAGATAGATAGATAAATGATATATATAGATATAGATGATGGAATGCACACAATGATATAAGAAAAACTAGGGGAAAGTGATTTCACAGATCTTAAGTGAAAGTTTCAATTACTGTTTAGAATAGTAAGAAATTCCAAATAAATATGATTGCCACCACCAGGCATATTTAGCCTTATCATCATTGTCCTGAAAATCGCTGATCCTGGAATTTGTTGTGAAATCATACAGAAATGATCACCAGAAAAATTGTGCATCTGTAAATAAATACTTTCACAAATAGCAACCATTAAGAAATTGCTGGAATATGGGCACCTGGGTGGCTCAGTAGGTTAAATGTCTGCCTTTGACTCAGGTCATGATCCCAAGGTCCTGGGAGTGAGTCCCATGTCTGGCTCCTTGCTCAGTGGAGAGCGAGCTTCTCCCCCTACCTCTGCCTCTCCCTTCACATGTGCGTGCGCTCTCTCTCTCTCTCTCAAATAAATAAAATCTTTTTTAAAAAAATTGCTGGAATAGACTTGTCGTTGGGAACCATCAGCAAAGGAGATCATTATCAAAAGCTTGAGATAGAATATTGAGCTAAGAGACCATCCTCCTCCCATGTTCTCTCATTATTGTAGGAAGAACCAATACTTATTTTTAAATTCCTCTAGAGGGAGATTAGAATGTTGTGTTTTTTTTTTTTTTTCATTAAAATTCCTAGTAGGCATATAGATTCGACAGTTGCCTGTGGACTTCTAATAAAGCTATGTTTATTTTTATATATGTTTAGATAGCTAAGAAGGTAAATATAGATGATACAGATATAGATTGAATGATCCAATGCAGTAAGAATTAAAATAAAAATTTTCAGAGGCAGAGACAAACTAGAGTCCAATTTAATGGGAAAATCACCATATTCTCCACATTTTAAGTTATAAGAGCTCTTTTTAGCAGTCAACACCTGCCAACTCCCTGCAGCGTTTACTATGATCAGTACACTTGCCCAAATTACCATGACTACTGTTCTCATCAGCTTTCGGAAAAAAAGAATATGAGGGAATAAAGTGTATTGACCTGTTTAGCAGTTAGGGGACTTGTAAAGAGGTAATTTTCTCCTCTTTGTAAAGGTAATTTTCTCCTCTCTTCTCTTTCCCAAAGCTGGATGATAGATATTCCAGAAGATTTACTGTAAAACAGCAAAGGCTGATCCCATGAATGGATGTGTGTGTGTAATCACCTTGGCCTCCAGCACTGACACAAACCTGTGCACAGGAAAATCTGTAGAGAGCCTGCCCCAGTTATACCCCTCATATTTCCACAGCTTGAGTTACTCACAATGTGAGAACTCACCTTGGAAAGTATCTGGGCCTGAGCCACCTTGGTGACTGTTCTGAAAGAGGCACTCACCAGGTTAGGGTATCTTACTACCATTGCATGAGAGGTGCACCTCATATGGTGAGAACTGGAGAGGGAAGAGAAGAGGAACAAGAAGTCTAGATAGAGCTCTACTTTCCATATCAGGAGGGGAGGCCCCCACAGACTTCAGAAGAATCCATTCAGTACCCCATCATGAAAGCCAGTAGAGGGTTCATCAGTGAGGATTAATCAGACAAAATAACTGGCAACTGGAGGCCACATAAGGAGATTCACCTCTTCTAACTCCTGCCCCTAAACCAGAGTAGGAACACATAGAAAGAGACAGAGGAGAGCCTAAGAAGAACAGACAAGTTTTCTCCCCTACTTTAAGCCCATTGGTATACAAACAAATGAACTAACCTTTGAATGGAGTTTGAGAATGAGATTTTAATACAAATAATACTGAAATTTTATTATGAAATTATTCCATTAAGATTAACTGCAAACTTATGAAACAAGGCCCATTTGTCATCAAATGAGAGAATAAAAAAAATTCTTACATAGCACAAGAAGATCAATATTAGCAAAATAAAACAGGGGGCTCCTGGGTGGCTCGGTCGTTAGGCGGTCTGCCTTCGGCTCGGGTTGTGATCTTAGGGTCCTGAGATCGAGCCCCACATCGGGCTCCCTGCTCCCCGGGAGGCCTGCTTCTCCCTCTCCCATTCCCCCTGCTTGTGTTCCCTCTATTGCTGTGTCTCTCTCTGTCAAATAAATAAATAAGATTTAAGAAAAAGAAAAAGAAAACAGATCCATAGTTATGCCCCCATGTTTAGACATTCCCCAAGTTAATACTAATTTTTGTAAATGCCAGTACATTTTTACCACTAACATTTTTACCACTAAATTTAACAAGTTTAGTTGTATTTATTTTTACAAGGCCTGATTATATAAGTAACACCTGATTATATTTCAGTATTCTTACCTTAGTCTTTTCATTAGCATTTACTTGTTAGTAAATAACCAATTTAAAACAAAAAAAGGACTTTAATTAAATGAATCAATTCTTTTATTTAGAGGAATTATTTCACATTGAATATAATCTTTTAATTAATGTGTTTATAACTATAATTTAGTACTTAGGAATGTTTTCGGTTGGCACAAATGTAATCTGAATTAATGAGATAATTATACAAGATCTTTATTTCATTTTCCCTGTGTGATGGTGAACACCAGTAATGTTTTTCTGTCTCAAACATTTTCACATCAATAACATCTTTAGGACTATCGATCAACTTATTGCCATTTGCTTCTAAAATATGGAACTATAAAAGCCATCTGATGCAAGATTCTACTAATAAACATTTAGCCAAAATGAAGTATCAATTACATTCAAAGAGCTCACAAAGTTATTTTCAAAAGCAAATTGCTTGAGAAAGTTTTATATTTCATATTTTTAAGTATTTTCCTCAATTTCTTAAAACTAGACACAAAGTTAAAATGTTGAATTTAAGCATAAGCGTTCTAGGCAATCATTGATTTGTCTTAAAAATAGCACAACTGATAGTCTTATCCTGTTTCAATAACAAAGAAATATATTTAAGAGTATTAAAAAATCTAACTATTCATATATGGATTTAGATATGTAAATATGTACCTATGTATGTCTGTTTATCTGTCTTTCTACCTACCTATCTGGCCACCTCTCTCATCTGTCTAGGTCTTTGTTCTCACCTATGATGCCATGATCCAATCAAAGAAAATAAATTGACATCATTACTTTTACACAGTTATTCCACTCACTTTACAACACTTTATTTGGAACCTCCTCAACCATCTTTTGTCTACCTGATTTTAGGGTCCATTCTTATGAACAAGCTATTAATGAACTTATATTAAATTCAACCATTGTTTTGGTGTTTTAGCAATTTAACCTCTTTCTCTCTCTGTCCAGAAAAATGATGATTCTGTATTTATAGTTTTGTAACTGTAGTTACTTATAAAACAACTAAATACATCGAATTGTTAATATGTTTCAAGAATTCTACCAGGCCCGGGTGCCTGGGTGGCTCAGTTGGTTAAGCGACTGCCTTCGGCTCAGGTCATGATCCTGGAGTCCTGGGATCGAGTCCCGCATCGGGCTCCCTGCTCGGCAGGGAGTCTGCTTCTCCCTCTGACCCTCCTCCCTCTCATGCTCTCTGTCTCTCATTCTGTCTCTCTCAAATAAATAAATAAAATCTTAAAAAAAAAAAAAGAATTCTACTAGGCCCACTATATAAATAATTGTATTTAATCTAAACATGCACAGTTACTATTTTGGTGCCTGCTTTAGAGATAAAGAAAATATAGTGCTGTGTATTTAAGAAATACACCTAAAATACATAGGTTGAAGCAGCAAAGCCTTGATTTAAACCTACATTTTTCTATAAAGACCTTAAATTCCTAACTTTTAAACTACACTTCAAATTGCTTAACATATTTGAGACAGTTTCCTCATCTAGAAAGTAACTAAGGCATTTATTCCTTCATTCAGTTAGTTATTTAATTTGTCTACTACGTGCTGGACTATATTTGGGCACAGGCACAACTATTAAACAGAAACCAAACAGACTATGTGTCTGCCTGTAAGGGTGTGATTTTCCAGTTAAAAAAAAAAAAGTCAGAATGAACACAGAAATAAATTAGTATAGCATGTCATGTGGTGGTAAGGGCTTTGATGAAAAATAAATCAGGATAAAGAAGAGAAAAAGTGTAGCAATGGGAGTACTATTTCTTTCTTTTTTTTTTAAAGATTTTATTTTTATTTACTTGATAGAGAGAGAGAGGGAGAGAGCACAAACAGGGGCAGTGGCAGGCAGAGGGAGAAGCAGGCTTCCCACAGAGCAGGGAGCCCGACTCGGGACTCATCTCAGGACCCTGGGATCATAACCTGAGCCAAAGGCAGATGCTTAATCCTCTGAGCCATCCAGGCGCCCCAAAGGAGTACTATTTCATATAACATGGGGAAAGAACTCTTTGCTAAGAAGATACTTAACCGTAAGTCTGTTCTGGGAGCAAAGAAAAACAAATGGACATGGGAAGATGTTCTAGGAACATTGTGAGGAAACCAAAGTAAACAAGGGGGAAAATGATAGAAGACTATTTCAGAGCAATGCCAGGGACTAAATAATGTAGGTCCATGGAAGACATTATTATCAGTTAATGTCCAGGAGACCAAAACAACACAGTCATTTGAATATGAGAAGTTTAATGTAAAGAACTGTTTACTCTTGTAGGGGATTATCTTCTGAAGGGTAAAGAGGGCACTAAAAACGTAAGAATAGCCAATATAAGGCACAGCTACTGATCCTTCTAAGGATTCAGGCAAGGACTCAAAGAAGGAACAAATCTGCAAGAACCCCTACCCACCAGAGCTGAGATGCAGACCTCCCTGGAGAGGATGTGTTTGTGGCCTGCTAGATAGCAGAGAACTCTGCTGATGCACTATGCTGGGAAAGCTATTTGGGAAGCTGCCACCTGGGGGGCTACAGGAAGCTGTTCCCAGAGAGCTGCTGCCGACTGCTGGCCTCTGTGCACCAAAGTTGCAGCCAAGAGGAACACCAAGGACCTAGGAAGAAGAGTCTCACCCTCTTCCAGCATCCCATTAGTAGGCTTTACAGATGACAAAGCAAAACAAAAATGTTCCATTATCACCAGCAGGGTAAAGAAAGGTAGATGTGGAACTGATGGTAACTGACACCACTGTGAAATAGCTGGGTTTTGCTGCCCCCGTTTAAAGAATGATGGAGGGGTGCCTGACTGACTCAGTTGGTATATGCGACTCTTGATCTTAGGGTCATGAGTTCGAGCCCCACATTGGGTGTAGAGATTACTTAAAAAAATGATAGAAAATCTGTCAGGTTTTGTCTGAAAATGTTTTAATTTTATCTTTATCTTCAAAGATATTTTTGTTAGGTAGAGAACTGATGGTTCTCTAGTTTTTTTGCATTACTGTAAAGCTCCACAAACTTACTTTCATTGGTTTTCTTTTTTTTTTTTGTTTTTGTTTTCTATAGTTCCATTGCAGAGAATTTGTCTGCCTTCCTGAAATGTAGGTTAATATATTTCATCAATTTTGGAAAACTGTTAGTAATTAGCTTTTATATATTTTTCTGTCCTACTCTTATTTTCATTGCTCCAACATATATATTAGATTTTCATAAATATCCTCAATGACTCAAACACATATGCCACATCTCTCTCTCTCCTCTCTCTTTATATATCTTTATAAATCTGTATCTATATATGTATGTAATATTTGCTTGCATATTTTTATTTTAGTTATTTAATGATATTACTTGTAATTCACTGTTTCTTTACTTAGTTATGTCTATTTGCTGTTAAACGAATCTACTGAGTTATTTTTTCTTCTTCACATTTTTAATATTTAAATTTCTATCTGTGTAGGTTTACTATAGTTATTACTTTTTGTTGAATTTTTCAGGCTAACTTCATCTCTTCCAACATAGTATTCTTAGTTGCCTTAACATCTTTTTTAAATTTTTTTTTTAATTTTGTGTTTGTTGATTTTTTTTCTCACTGTGTATTTTGGCTTCATTTTTCTATGTCTCTTTGAGTGTATTTGCAAAATATGGTATGTTAACACTGTTTTGACTGTGTTTAGAGGCTTGAATGATGTTTTCATCCTCAAATGATTATCATTTACTTCTGTAAGGAGGATAAGGGCACTCAAAATTCTGAATTACTTTAATATAAACTCAGTTTGAGATTTTCTGGGCCACTTAAGTGAATAACAACCAGGCTACATGTGCTAATTGGTTTAATTTTGATTCCTTCATACTACTTTAGTATACTAGCAAACTTTAGTATCCTGATTCAAACCAACTTCTCAGAACTTGTGGACCCTAACAGCTCCAACTTTTGCTCATTAACCCTTCAAAATTAGTGAAAAGTAACTAGTTGCCCCATCAGAAATAACATACAGCTCCAGGGCAGAAGCAGCCCTCATCTCTCTAGATTCCTTTTCTCTCCTACATTATAGCCTGACAATTCTTGACTGTTTATTTACTTACATGTGAAAGCCAGTTTGGATTATTCTAAAATACCTAGTCTGCAATTATCAGAAGCATAAGTCTGACATTTATTCACTACTAAAAATACTTGAAATTTCTTCTCATCTCTAAACTCTTTGGACATTGACCTCTGTTATGAATTTGGTCAATTGACATTTGTTAAGTAGAGCACCGGGAGCCAGCTGGTGAGTCACAGTTCCAGAACAGACCACAGAAGACATGGGAATTGAGAAATTTATTACTCATATGTCTGGCAAGAAGTGCCCATCATGTTTCATGGGGCCACACAGAGAGGTCAAGGCAGAGTACAGACAGAAAGGCAGGGTCATGGGCACATGTCTTTATTAGGGTCTGTGGGTAGAATGCTTTGGGGATCCAGGACTAAGGCTGGATTGGTCAATTCAAATCGAAAGAGTAGGATTTTGGTAAGCCCCACAGGAATCTTACGTGAGGAGTACATAAAGGGAAGATGCTAGGAGGCAGGGGAGACTTTTGATCCCAAGAGCTGTTGGAGAAATCTTTTCTCCAACTTACATTTCCTTGTGACTCTGTGGGCTCCTATCTGGGGGAGGAACTTGTATGAAGGGCTAGTGTCAGTTTCAGGTCATTGAAGACTACTTGGCCAAACAGAATGAAAGTTGAGACAGCAACACCATGGAGTAGCTTAGCTAAACAATTGACAACCTCATAAAACCATCTTTTAAAATGTACTTGAGGGGCACCTGGATGGCTCAGTCGGTTAAGCATCTGCCTTTGGCTCAGGTCATGATCCCAGGGTCCTGGAATCAAGCCCCACATAGGGAGGGGGAAGTCCCTGCTCAGCGGGGAGTCTGCTTCTTCCTCTCCCACTCCCCCTGCTTGTGCTCATTCTCTCTCTCTCTCTGCCAAATAAATAAATAAAATATTAAAAATGTACTTGATTATGTCTGACAAGCTTGAACTTGAACAAATAAACATTTTATTTATTTGCATCACTCTTGAAACTTTTATCTGTTAGATGAAAAGAAACAAAAGGTATCTTAAAGTGTCAGTACCAAGTAGTGCATAATAAGTAGCTATGTGGTAAAAAAGAAATTGTAACATTTGTTAATATATCTCTCACTATATCTATTGCTGCTTGTAATTTGAATGCATTATATATAGGTCTTCCTCAACCAGGACCAGAGGGTTACATCCTGATAAATCCATTGTAAGTCAGAAATACATTTAATACACCTAACCTATCAAACATCATACCTTAGCCTAGCCTATCTAAAACGAGCTCAGAACACTTACATTGGCCCACAGTTGGGCAAAATCGTCTAATACAAAGCAGGTTATAATAAAGTATAGTTTGTCGAATATAGTACTTAAAGTGAAAACCAGGATGCTTGTGTGGGTACAGAATGGTTCTAAGTGTATTGACTGGGAGCTGTAGTTGCCACAATCCAGCATCATGAGAAAGTACTTTACCACATAAATCTAGCCCCGGGAAAGGTCAAAATTCAAAATTCCAAGTACAGTTTCTACTGAATGTGTGTCACTTTCACAACATTGTAATATCAAAAAATCTTAAGTAAAACCATCGTTAAGTCAGGGACCATATGTACTACAAGTAAAATACGTTCACATTTATAAACATGAAACTTTGGCTTTTTTTTCCTCCTCAAAGCATGGCATTATGTTAAAAAGTGGTAAAAAGCTCTAATATTTATAATCACTGCTTTCTTTAGGAATTATTAAATGTGGTTTTTAGCTATTTCATATGTCTTAAAAACAGAGCTCAGGATGTGATGTTATTTTCTTTTCAATGCAAACTCAGGAAGAGTGCCTAGTCTAGATCTGGCAAGGTACTCTCACTCTACTAGAAAAGTATTTGAAAAATGATCTTGGTATGGAGACTGACATAGACCTTCATTTATTGACTTACTTACTATACACATGTTGAGTCCCTACCATGTGCCAGGCATGGAATTGATGATACGAATATCTCAGTAAGATAAAAAGATAATGTTTATGATGGCAACTGCAATAACAAAGTTCTTTCCTTGATATTAAGAAATCAAGACACGCTTTAAAGGTCATATGAAGATTTGAACTATGGTGATTGAACTATGCATGATAGCATGGCCAGTTGTAAAGCACAGAAAAAGATAAGAGATAATGCAGAGATTTTTCATATAGCAAAAAGAACCAAAATAGCTCAAAATGATCTCTTATGATCCCGTAATATTTGGCACCAGGAATCCACAGTGAGGTAGAAGAATCAGGAAGAACTGGAAAATACAATTTTAAAAAGTCATGGGCATATGATGTTCAGAACTTTGAGTGCTCAGGTTGTCCAGGAAATCTATCCGTGAAACAGAGTTGTTACTTGGTCAAAGACATACAACATTTTGAGTCTGAGGGAATAACATCATCTTTTTTATGAAAGATTTGCACAGTGTTTGCTCTGTGTCAAAGACATGTCAAAAATCTTGAATTCTTGGGCTCCAGCATGGCAGAGTCAGGTAAGCATATGCTTTCAGCTCAGGTCATGATCCAGGGTCCTGGTATGGAGTCCTGCATCGGGCTCCCTGCTCAGCAGAGATTCTGCTTCTCCCTCTACCCCTCCCCACTGCTTGTGCTCTCTCTCTCTCATTCTCTCAAATAAATAATTAAAATCTCAAAAAAATATCCTAAAGAAATCTTGAATTCTTATGTTAACAGTATAGTGTTTAATTTTTTTTAGTTGAATAAAATAGAGAGCAAATTTTGAAGTCATGTTTCCATTACACTGCTGACATATGGGATAGCTGAGATAATAAGACATGATTTTATAACTCCAAACAAGAAATACTAGAACAGTAGCTTTTCTGAAATATTACTAGCTGGCAAAAAACCATCTCATTATGGGAAGTTTTTGTAGATGTGTCCAGAAATAGAGACAAGGATAAAATTTCATGTGCTCCCAATGAAAGGAATCAGAATTGACTATTTGCTAGTGATCAGTTCTGGGCTTGACAATTTTTTTTAAAAGACCACAACATGCATCCATACACAAGAACACACACATACACACTAATAAAACATTTATGTACCTGTTGTTACCACTGAACTAATTTGACAGAGCTTTGAAAATAGTTTCCTGTAATCATTCAGGCTTTGTCTATGACAAATCAAATCATAACAATTTCATAACTTATGCAAATTAGAAGTCATATTTTAATTTAGAAAACAGTCAAACTGAAGATTTATCTTAACAATGACAAAGCAATTAATTGGGAAGTAATGCGTTAGTAATGCAATCAACTATTTGCCCAAAGAATGTTGTTTGGATATATATTTAATTTCTAATGAAACAAATGAATGTAACAGTTTATATCATGTAGTTACAGTTTGATTTGATTTTCTAAAATTCAGTCAAGACTGTCAATCCTAAAGCATCAACCCCCATGACTAGCAATCCTGATTTTTAATTCAGTGGTTTGGAAAAAAGTTTAAATAAAATATCCATGATTTCATGGCACCCTCTCTATTTTTTCAGAATGAGTAAAACAATGATACATTTTACCTCTGCCGATTATTAAGAGGTAATAGATACAGAGGAAGAGGAATCTGTATCATCTCTGTATCATCTAATATTTATGTTGTCTGCAAGTGCAGACATGATACACTGATATTTTAAATGGAATTATCTCATCTTTGGGGTGCCTGCGTGGCTCAGATGGTTAAGAGTCTGCCTTCGGCTCAGGTCATGATCTCCAGGTCCTCAGATCTAGTTCCGCATGCAGCTCCCTGCTCAGCAGGGAGTCTGCTTCTCTCTCTTACTCTGCTCTCCCCACTGCTCCTACTCTCTCTCTCTCTCTCTGTATTTCTCTGTCTCAAATGAATAAATAAAAAAAGTTCTTAAAAAAAAAAGAATTATCTCATCTTTAAAAAATCATATATCTTCCATGCGTCTCAATCCTCTGATCAATGGTTAGAAAACCTGAATGTGAATAAGTATCTCTAGGATCCTCTCAGTGAGTCATATTTAATTGGCTGGGCCAAAGGCCCTTGAATTTTTAGCTAGAATCCTCAGAGATTAATGTACAAGCAATCTCTCAGTATGAAACCAGCTTCAAATGTTGGTCATAGTTTCAGTATTAGAAACTCTTCAACTTTAACTGTTCCCTGCACGATTGCTTTGTTTTTCCTGAATATTTTCTCTCTCCAGCCTGGTTCGGTTTCTCACATTGTGCTCATTTTTCTAAGTTTGTTTCTCCCCAAAAAAAAAAAAAAAAAAAAAAAAAAAAAGAGACCAACGTTGGGAGAAAAGTTTTATCTAACAAAATAAGGTAATATAACCGCAGATCGGTTTTGAACTTAATTCTACCATCCATGTTTTGCATCAAATCTCTCTGTAGTAACAGTAAGCCATTTCACATACAGGTGGCAAACAAGCGTGAGGGCCATTGAACACAGCTAATTTTGCTAATGCTTCACAATTACAGAAACACCTGTGCTAAATAACCTGGTCCTATTTCCATGAAAATGAATAGTGTTCAATAACCCTCAAAATATCTCATTTCATGCTGATTCAGATTTTCTCTCACCGTTTTTCTGTGACATTGCTTCCACAACATAGCATGTGTTTGAGAAGCCAAATTCAGTTTGTTTCCATACATATATTTCAGATACTTCCTCTTTCATTCTCTTTTTATAAGGAAGCACTTTGTCTTGAAGTTATTGCCATAGATATTCTATTGTGTCATCCTGCAGAAGGTAAAACATATAGTTTGTTTCAAAAAGCCAGTCCAAACATCATTGCTTAGACAGAGGGAACATACTGTTAAATTGCACATATAGACCATCAGGCTTGAATCACAACTTCCTGTTTAATGCTCCAAAAGTTACCCATGCCTGGTGGTGTGTTAAATAATCATAGCTTGTAAACGGGGAGCTAGCAATTCGAGTCTCATTTACCTTTACACCAGGGTGGTGATGTACATTTGTCCTTCTAGTCTCTATCCACTTAATAGTAAAATCAAGGCAAAACAAACCCAAAACCTCTGATCTCTAAGAGCTTTTTATTTAGAACCAAAACCAACATGTGAAACATAATATTAAGAAATTACTTAAAACCCACTAAACTAGGGTGCAAAATTAGTATAACATGTATTAAATATGGATAATACATCTGAAGACAGTTTTATGGTGATTAAGTCCAGTAAACATTCAGTTGATAATATTTATTTAAGAGCAGTGTTGACAATTACATCTGAGAAGGGCATGATAGTATTCAACATCAAATTTAAAAGATGAAGTGCATGAAATTATGTGTACCACTCTGCATAACAGATGTGACAAAGTTCAGCAATATGCAGTAAGTGTACTGATTTGTGGGCCTGGCTCAGAGAAGCTGTTCTAACATGTTTGTTAACCAACTATCTGACAGAATGAATGAATGAATGCTATAAGCAAACCTCTTCCAGGGATGAAGGAAATTATTTTCTATATGAATGCATCAAATCCTCATTTTGTTTCCCCAGTGTAAACAAAGTTTTCAATTTGGTAGCGTATAAGATATAATTTTTGCTTAGTTTCTTTATCTTATGTTCTTATACAAACATTTGCTTTGAAATGCATTGTAATTGGCTGCATCTTTGTCATCATGAAATAAATAATACACAAGGAAATATTCTAGGATTTGAAACTAGAGTATAATACAAAAAAAAAGATTGGAAAACTGAATTACAATAAGGTAGTACGAAATACATTTATAACCTCAATTTTTAATTACTTATTATTTTAAAAGCATAGACAATAATAGTTGTCACCCATAAATTGGTAATTTATGACAAATTACCTCATAGCATTACATGTAAATCTCTATAAAGTTCTACAATACTAAAATAAAGAAGCAATCTTTAGTTTTAACATGTATTTTATACAAAGGTAAAATGCAACACTTTTAGGATTGCATTATCTACAAATTCTTCTGGATCTAAACATAAAGTTATACTAAAAGAATAAATAATAAAGGCAACTTAAGGGTTTTTTTTTATTAAGGAAATTAAATTAGTATGAGTGAATTAATTGAATTGAATTAATTAAATTGAATTAATTAAAATTATTTATAGACATATCAGTTTATCATATCTTTGTTAAAATAGCACACAGTCCCCTACAAAAAGGAATGCTATATTTACAATGTTTTTGAGCCAAAATCTTAAATCTCTGAGTGTAATTTACAATGTAACTCAAAGACTTTTCCAAGAGGCAGAGTTTGACGTTTATGCTGCCTGAAACCAAGAAACACCAAAGATTTCTGGAAATCTCCAGAAGCTAGGAGAAAGGCACATAAGAGATTTTCCCTGAGAAACTCTAGAGGAGACCAATCATACTGGCACCTTGATTTTAGACTCTGGTCCCTTGAACTGTGAGAGAATAAATTTCTATTGTCATAAGTCTCCCAGTTTGTGGCAACTTAGGAAATCAATACAACATACTAAGGAAAAAGAAGAAAATTATGTGTAAAATTATGTATGAAAATAATGTTGGTAGTAAATGCATATTGTTCTGAGATTCATACACAGGACATATATGTAGATAACATTTTTGGAGATCCATGGCATGAACAACATTACGAGATCAATAAAAATCCTAATATTTACCTGCCAATTCTTTCTTTCATGATCTCTTAAAACTTATAAGCAGAAGTCATGAGCCCTGTAAAAGTACATGTATCCATCCACTGTTAATTGATATGCATGATCCACTGACATATTTATCTATAGGAATTATTATTTGCCTTACATTCATTTAATTTTACTGAATAACAAATTTTATATTCCTCATATATCTAAGTCATTTTTTCAATATAAATAACTTGCATTAAAAAACACTCAATAGGGGCACATGGGTGGCTCAGTTGGTTCAGCATCCGACTCTTGATTTCAGCTCAGGTCATGATCTCAGTGTTGTGAGATCGAGCTCCGCATGGGGCTCTGAGCTGGGCATGGAGCTTGCTTAAGATTCTCTCTGTCCCTCTCCCTTTTGCCTGCCCCCCCTCTTAAAAAAATAGTAATAATAAAAAAGAAAACACTCAATAGACTGCTATCCATGTTCTCATAACAGCTTCTTATATTTAATAAAGACCTATTTCCATTTTTATTTTTCATAGGTACTAAATAAAATCCACAACATTTACAAAGTAAAATCTGTTCCCAAATGTCTATATGGTATTATGTATAATGCAGCATACACATGACCCTATCTTCTTTTCCCTCTCATTCACTACACTTTAAGAATAAAAAAGAAAGTTAAAAAACAAGCAAAAAACTCTTTGCATGTGTCAGACACAATGATTAGAATTGGATATTCAGAATCAAACAAGACAAACAAGTTTATTGTTCTTATTAAGCTTACATTTTATGTAATAAACATTTTTTTTCCCAGTGAAAGCAACTGTAATGTTTTTTTAATATGAAATTGTGTCCAAATGATCGTATTTATTTATTTATTTATTCATTTATTTGATGAAGAAAAACAAGGGAAGGGGATGATGCCCAACTGAATATAATGATTTGGTGTTTACTAAATTGTTATTTATGATCCAATGCAACTAAATCAATTATTTGAATGAAGCATAGTGCTTTTAGCATTTCTTCATCTTCTTATCTATTGTAAGCAATCTGGTTTCAAAGATCACACCCAGTTAGTTGGATAGCAACTAAAATGATTTTGCAATCAGCCCAAGGATGACCATCTTGTTGCTGTTCATTAAATGGCAGCCTTAGATAATTCTTTGCAAGTGTGATGGGGACATGGGAAAATACCCTGCTAAATTCCTACTCACCCACATACACACAGACACACAGGTCCTCAGACAGACACATAGAGAGAGGGAAAGAGTGAATTACATTTTTCTGTTATGAGCCTGGAATCAGAAAGGCACAAAATCATTAAGACTGATATGCTAGACATGTATAGCCACAGGGCTTTACAAATAATCACGGTAGAAAGAATTATGCTATTTTTTCAGGGTTCAAAAGAGGAATAATGATGACTGACATTTTATTCCTGGAAGATGTATTGCTAAGAACAAAACAAATACAAACTGACTAAATACATATCAAACTTAGTTTTATCCTAAATGGAAAATTCTCAAATGATGTTCTTTTGCTTAAATTCTCAAATATTTAATAAACGAGTCCCAGGTTATTCTCCACGCCCTCTCTCCCCGGCCCCCAGATAGGTTTAGAAACATTTGATTGGACGTTCAGATTCCACGTCATATATCCCCTTTCTTCTCCTTTAGAAACATTTGATTGGACATTTAGATTCCATGTCATATATCTCCATTGTTCTTCTAGGGGAAATTAGACATTGATTCAGGAGCACTGCTGGAGGCTTAACTACCAAGTGAGCCCTCTTCTGCCACCTGGGGCATCCCAATACACCCAAACCCATGGTTGTTTATATTGCCTGCTTGCTGCAGGGGAAGAAATGGCTATTGAATTTGCTTTGGGTCTAAAGGGTATCTGAGAGGCAGAAATAAACAACCTTATTCAAAATCAACCAATCAATCACACTTATTCAAACTAGCCTTTTCCTTTCTTTTTTCAATCTGCAAGAGTCATAAGGAGATTGCCTGTGCTTTCCCCAAGCCCAATGACACGAAGTATTCCATTTCATTTATTCAGTGCAAGAAATTCAGTCTAACCTGCTATTTGCAAGATGTCAAAAAATAAGCAAACGTTGACTGAATTGTGTATTACATTGTTGATAAAAATAACACTATGGTGCCAGACAGTTGTGCTAACTGCCACTCTTTTTTTTCTCTATTATTATTTTTGAAGAGTCATACTTCAAATGCATCCTTACAATAATGATTCCCCTTGTATGTACTGTGAAGTATATTTATATAAACTAAACTCAAATTTTAGGACTTTTCATACTGATCTTGAAAAAAAAAAGTAAGGATCATTGCTCGTTTATCTTTCTAAACATAATAATTCTAAACTGCTTGATTTTAAGACACTTATCCTTTTTGAATATACACTTCATCAATTTTCATGAAAAGAGAGCATTGAAGTGTCATGCATATGGAATATTATTGCTCAGAGAAAGTATTCTGAAGGCAAAAGAGATGTATCTGAGTAATATCAGGCATATTTATTTTAGTGAAAGTACATAATCATAATATGCCACTTAACAAATGATCTGCTTAAATATTACCAGTTAAGGTTAATTAGGGTATAAACCCATGTAATGCATTTGTTTACTATCACTATCACACAATATAAACACTTCAGTTTTAAGCATAGCATTTCCTTATAAAGTTAACACATTTTGTGAATGAAGTAATTTAAAAATCACATATAATTTTCTTTTTAAATGAATTATAACAAAAATTGAAGAGAGAACTTTTATTTTTTTTATTTTTTGTATTTTTTTGAAGAGAGAATTTTTAAATTTTTATGCATATGCTTATGTCCTTAATTAAGCTTTGTGTTACTGTATTTATATTTATGTCACATAACAGCAATTTAATTTTTGATAAGAAACACAAACATTCATTTTAATGGCTTCAAAGAGGACTGTGAATGCTATATTACTGAAAATAACAGTTTCTAAACTCTACACGCATTATTTTCCACAAGACTGAATAAAGATAAGTGGGGTCTCCCCAGGTAGTATAACTCTAAAACTTTATTAAAGAAAAAAATAACCATGGTAAGAGTAGTTCAGCTGTGAGATTATTAATACTAGGTTTTCTAATCACCTTTCTGAATATACGAACACCCTATTATAATGTGATCAAATTGCTTTGTCTTTACTTTGTAAAGTAACAAACCCAGGATTCTTGTATGACATGAAATTGATCTGTTGGACAAATTAACTGAACATACTTGGCTGAGGTTATTTTTATTCTATAAACTCAATCAATTACAAATATAAAAACAAGAGTCCATAGGTTATTTTTCCTTGTCGAAGATTTTCTGCATAGCCATGTATTTCAATAATATAAGGATCCTAAAAAAAAAGGAGAGTTATATTTTCAGTATTGATGTTAGACACTTGGGTATTAAGATGTCAAAGATCTGGGAAAGGCAGAAGCCATTGGGCGTCCTGAAAGAATCTCCATTATTAATATATAATACATCGGAACAGAAATATTCAGTTATGTGACCCAGAAGAGGTATCCCATATAACATTACTGAAAGTAATATATCTAAAATAAATAATATGCAGTTCGTGTTAGAGCTTGGACAAGAATGGATTTACAGAAACATGAGATTTCTCTATGATAGTTATCAAAACAAAACTTGACAGTGGCATTTCCAGTACTGTTCTCTGACACGATGTCTTTCCAAATGAGCGGCATAGACTTTTTTAGGTGGATACATGAACTTATTGGAGCCCTACATATTGAATAGTGAACTGGTTGGTGGATGGCCACCTCGGATCTCAAACAATATATATTAAAATCTAACATCCTGATCTCTATCTTGATCTCCCCTTTGAAGCCTACCCTTATAGTCTCTTGGCCCTAAGGCATAAAAATATATATATATATTGATATCTATCTATATATAGATATAAAATGAATACTTTGACCGCATCCCACCACAACCAATGTTCAATGTTTCCACCCTGGACCCAGCCTCATGATCTCCTCCCTACATTATTATCATCTTATAATGGATACCTTGCTTTTATTCTTGTCTTGATCTGTCTATTTTCAAGATGGCAGCCACAGTGACTGTACTTTTTCATATTTTTTTCATATTTTTCATTTCATATTTTCTTATTGGTTCTAAATTTATGTGTGTGTGTGTGTGTGTGAGTGTGTATGTGTTTTCATCTTCCTTTAATTATTTTTGTACTCTATGTACATCATAAAGTCTGTTAAATATTGGTGAGTGAAAGGTTTGATAATATCAACCCAGTATTTCTGGAGTGGCCAGGGTGTTCCCGAGGTACTTAGTACGTGGACCTTGGCACTCATGCGTAATCCCTGGTGTGGTTCCTGGGCCTGGAGGTCAATTGATGGGGATCAATTGATAAGTTTCTTAATACCTAAAGAAACTAAATGTTTCCTACTGTCTTAGATCTATATATATAAATATATAAATATACACACACACACACACACACACGTAATAGAGCGAGAGTGGGGTTTACTTTCTCTTGGGGCCTCCTTAGTGCCATGCTGAGCCAAACCTTCAGGCTCCAAGAGGCCCAGCCCTGCTGGAATCTTGGCTGTTTTGTGTACAGATAGAAATGTATAGTCCACACTATTTAAATATGAGAGTGAAGGAAACAGTAGTGGTGCTACTTCTTTAAAAACTTTAAGTTTTTCCTTCAAAAAGACTGTTTATCTCTATGTTTATCTACACATAATATATAAAATCTGTGTAACATATGACTAAAAGATGTTTTCCTCCCAACACACACATAAGTGATTGAATATTTTGTGAGCAATAGCAAAAGTAAAAAGTTAATAATTGCTTAAAGGCTTCAGTGAAAGGGGGAAAAAGTTTGTCCTTGCACATTAATAACTCAGCCAGATTTGCTATCAAGCTTCAGGGCTATCAACACAGAAAGCTTTTTGTTGTTTTTGTTCTATTTACCAATGTTGACACGACTGACAGATGAATTCTGAAAATTTGATTAACTGTGTTCATAATAAATTTATACTTGGTGTGCGCTTGTTTATTTATTAAGTATTTATGCAACAGTTGGTATTTTCGAGGTAATTTTTTAAGATGATCAATCAAAAAGGAATCCCCCGACAAATGAAACAAATTAAATATGACATTCATGCATATTATGATGCATTTCCTAAACTGACCAAGTGTATTATGAAGATATGGTGGCATGTTAAAAACCAAATTCATATTCATAAATGATTTCATAGGCATTGCCTTTTCACACAAAATATTTCTGCAATGGTATATATTGTACAGCTGAGTAATACTATGTTTTAACATTTCTTTTTAAATCACATTTACTAAGATTTAACTTATATACAAAAAATTCTACTGACTTTTGGTTTCAGCCTTGACATGTAAAGAGATTAGAAGGGGTTACTCAGCTTCTCACAACA
Organism: Phoca vitulina; assembly: GCF_004348235.1. Classification (NCBI taxonomy): domain Eukaryota; kingdom Metazoa; phylum Chordata; class Mammalia; order Carnivora; family Phocidae; genus Phoca; species Phoca vitulina. Next base: position 11,972,091 of record NW_022589729.1, on the reverse strand, counting down.
AAAGCTCAAGAAAATGAAAATCAGTGACTTCTCTAGCACCCCTTATATAACTGAAGTGTTAAGGCAAACAGCCAGCCTGAAATCAGGAGAACAGGAATCTAGAAAGTCACAGCCGAGTTCTGCTTTTCTGGAGCAGGGGCTGCTGCAGTCATAATTGGTAGGAACACTTAAATAATAATTTTGATAAAGTCCTGGACACTGTGTGAACTAGCCTGCAAATTAGAAACTCCTCAGTCGCAGTCTTGGGGAATCCACCATACTTGCAGGGATTTGCCTCTAGGAATCTTCAAAGGTTCTCATGATTAAGATTCAAGAATGAAAAACTCATGAAGATGAGTTTTTAGATGTAATAACATAGTAAGATCCATGAAAGAAATAATAGGTAATTTTTACTTTATTAAAATTTAAAACTTCTGCATTTCAAAAGACTGTGTTTAGAGAATGAAAAAGACAAGCCACAGAAAGGGAGATAATATTTGCAAACACTTATCTAATAAAAGATTTGGATCCAAAACAACAAAAACTTTTAAATCTAACATGAAGAAAACAAGCAACCCAATTTAAAATAGGCAAAATTTCTGAATAGACAGATGACACCTTACCAAAGATGATGTACACATGGCAAATAAGAAGAGGAAAGATGCTCAACATCATTCATCACTGTAGAAATGCAACCTAACACAACGATATACCTAAAAGGACGAACTGCCTCCTCCCCTCCCAAAAAAACTGACAATACCAATCCCCGGTGAGAATGAGGACTCTCATTCATCGCTGGGGGGAATGCAAAATGGTGTAACCACCTTGAGGACCGTTTGGAAAGCTCCTACAAAGCTAAACAGTCTTACCACACAATCCAGCAATCCCAGTCCTAGCAATTTACGTAACAGATTTGTATTAACTACAGATGGTTACATTTAGACATATTTATAGATAGTATTTATATATTTATATGTTAGAGTACACACATTTACCCTCTTGCTTACCCTACTGAGAGAATGTAGGAGCAACTATATTATATACTCTACTGTACTCTGGTAGCAAAAATTTAACTTGTGCCCCTGTCATGGCTTCTAATACCTTTCTCCAATGAAAGTACCTGGAGCTTCTTGGAGAAATGTTTGACTACAGCATAGAGGCAGGAAATATCCATGATTCCATACTGATATAAATTATTTAATAAATAAGTAAATGGAGGAAAAAAACAAATCTCATATGTAAAAAATTCCAAATATTTTTTTGTAGATACCCCACTTTCAAGGAGGTGGAAGGGCATCTATACAACTTGATTGTGAATCCACTTAGGGACTTCCTGCCAAAGAATACTGAATGTCAAGAGGGAAAAAGCACAAATTTATAGTAGAGAAATCTGACAAACGCTATTGCAGCCAGATAATCAATGTTAACATCAACAGTAATAAGTCATATTGCTGGTATGTACCTCTGGTATGATGTAATGAAAGCGTAACTTTACTTCTGTGGTTCTCTTGCCAAGTACTTCCCAATTCCCCAGTCTAATCATGTGAAAAACATCAGACATATTCCAAGTCAGGAACATTTTACAAAATAACTGATCAGTTCTCCTCAAAACTGTCAAGGTCATCAAAAACAAGGAAAGGCTAAGAAACTGTTACAGCAAGAAGAGCTGTAATGTAATATTGCACCCTAGTGGAATCCTGGAATAGAGAAACGTATTAGGTAAAAAGGGAAAAAAACTTGAATCAAATAGGACTTTAGCTGATACTAATGAATTCATATAGGTTCATTAGCTGTAACAAATCTACCATATCACTGTAAGTTGTTACTAGCAGAAATTAGATGTTGGGTATATAAGAACTCTCTAGAATATCTTCACATTTCTGATAATCTAAACTATTACAAAATAGTTTATCTTTAAATGTGCAGCAATTTAAGTGTACAGTTACTGAATTTTGACAAATGAATATACTTTTCTTTGTGCAATTCCTAGTAAGTTTTATGTTTTCATCACCATAGAAATTTCTCTTATGCCCCTTTAAAGGCAATTCTAGGGAATGTCTAACTTCATTTCTATCATTATGTATTAATTTTGCTAGACTTTGAATATCTTATAAATGAAATGATACCATATATACTTTTACAGTTGTCTCTTTTCACAAAAAAAAATATAGTTTCCAAAATTTATTCATTTTGCTGAATGAATTTTTTTTCTGAGATGTATTTTCTTGCATGGATATACCACAATAAGCTTATCTATTCATCTGTTGGTGGGCATTTGTTTTGTTTCTAGTTTTTGTTTTTGTTTTTGTTTTTGTTTTTTTGACTACTGTGAATGAAGTTGCTAAAATATCTATGTAAAATTTTTCATGTGGGCATATGTTTAAATATATATTGGGTAAATGCCTAGGAGTAAAATAGCTAGGCCATATGGTATGTGTATATATGTATACACAGCCAAACTGTTTTCCAAAATAGTTATAGCCTTTTACATTCCTTTCAGCAATATATGAGAGTTCCATTTGCTCCAATATTTACCAACACTTAGCGTTGTGTCTTTTTTATTTTAGTCATTCTAATGTTTGTGAAAGTTCCCCCCCCCCCCGCCATTGGCTTTAATTTGCATTTCTCAGATGAATAAAGATGTTGAACATCTTTTCATGTGTCTACTTGCCATTCACATATCTTCTTAAAGAGTCTTTTTCTATATTTTACCCATTACTTACCGGGTTCCTTTTCTTCTCAGTTACTAAGTTATAAAAGTTTTTTTATAAGCTCTTAATACAAATTTAATGTCAAATATTTATTTTGAATATTCCTCCCAGTCAGTGGTTTGCCTTCTAACTATTAAACTTATCTTTCAAGGAGAAAAGGGTTTTTTTTTGATAGTCTCATTTATCTATCTCTTTTTTTTATGGTTTGTACTCAACATGTTCCAAGAAATCTTTGCCTATCCAAGTTCCAGATCTCCCCACATGTTTTATTTCTAAAAGTTTTTTTTTTTTTTTTTTAATATTGTATTAGGTTTTACACTTCAGATCTATTATCTATTTCAAGTTAATTTTGTATATGATGTGAGAGGTGTGCGCTGAGGATATGTTTTTTTTTAATTGGGATTGTTTTATCTGGAAGCATGTCCTAGCAACATTTGTTAAAAAAGAGTATTTTCCCCATTGAATTGATTTGATACCTTTTGGAAAATCATCCAATCATATATTTCTTTTTTTAAAAAAAGGTTTTATTTCTTTATTTAGAGAGAGCACGCGCGAGAGGGAACACAAGTGGGGAGGGGCAAAGGGAAAGGGAGAAGCAGACCCCCCCACTGAGCAGGGAGCCCATGCTGGGCCTCTATCCTAGGACTCTGAAATCATGAACTGAGCTGAAGGCAGATGCTTAACCTACTGAGCTACCTAGGTGCCCCACCAACAAGAGATATTTCTCACTATCTCTGGAGTTTCTAACCCATTCCTTTATCTGAATGTCTATATTTATGCTAACTGTACACTCCTTGATTATTATGGATTTGTTTCAGTTCTTAAAATTAGGTTATTTAAGTCCTCCAGCTTATTCTTATTTTTCAGAACCAATTAGATGAGTATAGATGCCTTGCATTTTCACATGGATTTTAGATTCAATACATACATTTCCATAAAATCATTCTACAGGAATTTTGATCAAGATTGTGTTGAATTCATAGATCAGTCTGAGAAGGATGCCACACTTAAATATATTGAGCTAATGAATCTTTGAAGAGAATGCATCTTTCCATATATTTAGTTCTTTTCTCTCAATGGCATATCTTAGACATAGTTTGTTATATTTATGGTTAAGTATATTTATTATTTTTAAAGTACCCTTTTCAAATATTTGTTGCTACCATATTGAGACAAAAATTAGCATGCCATGCTATTTTTGTACTCTGGGATTTCACTTAATTACCCTGTTCTTGATTGTAGAGAAAAACATTCCATTAAAATTTTTTAACATTAAATATGATATTAAATGTAGGTGTGGAGGTGTGTGTGCATTGTGTCCATTATCAGTTTGCAGAAGATCATGGTTTGCTACATTGCTTTTTGTCATTTATATTTTCTACTCCCACTGAAATGAGCACACATGTTTCTTCCTTCTTTATTCTATTATGCTGAATTACATTGATTATTTTTCTTTCTCTTTGTGATGTTTTTCCTGAAATATAAATTATTTTCAGTAAATGTATCCCTCTTGGTGTACAGTTCTATTATTTTTGATGAATGGTTTTAGTCATCTAACCATCACTATAATCAAAAAGAGTACAATTACATCACCTGAAATGTTCTCTCATACATTTTAGCAATACCTTCCCCAACCCCCAGGTTCTGGAAAACACTATTACATTACTGTTACTATAATTTTTTTTTCAGACATATGATCTAATTGGAAGCATAGAGTATGCAGCCATTTGAGACTGGCATCTTTCACTTAGCATAATGCATTTATGATTCATCTATGTTGCTGTGTATAATGGTGGACTTTTTTTCTTTTCTTTTTTCCTTCTTATTAATACATAGTATTCCCATGGATAGATATGTCAGAGATTGTTTATCTCTTTACCAATTAAAGGAATTATGGGTTGTGTCCACTTTTTTTTGCACTTATGAGTGAAATCCCTGTAAATATTTGCATAGTTTTTTTGTTTGTTTGTTTAATGAACTTTTCAATTATCTTGGGCATATACCTAGGTGTCTAAGTGTTTTCTAACTTTTCAAGAAACTGCCAAACTGTTTTCGAAAGTCGGTATTATTTTGAATTCTAATCAGTATTTTTTGAAAGCATTGTTCAGCATTGTCCAGATGGTCTGCATCTTTGTCAGCACATGATATTGTCAGGTTTTTACAATTTGTTTGTTTGCTTGCTTGTTTTGTAATCTCTCCTAGTAGGTATGCAGCAGTATTTCATTGTGGTTTTAATTTCTATTCCCATAATTACTAAGGATATTAAATATTTTGGCATGTGCTTGTTGGTTATCTATGGTTCTACTTAGATGAAGTATCTATTTGAAATTTTTTTTCATATTTCAGATACAAGTCTTACCAGATATATGTTTTACTAATATTATGTCCTGTTTGTTCATGGACTTCATTTTCTTAAAGTATCTTTTGGAGGACAAAAATTTTAATTTTAATAAACTCCAAGTTATTACATTTTACTTGTATGGATTGTCATTTTGTGCCATTTCTAACACAGTTTTGCCTAATTCAAGCTTATAAAGATTTTTTGCTATGATTTCTTCTAAAATATTTTGGATTAGAGTTTTACATTTAAGTTCTGTGATCCATCATTGAGTAAATTTTTGCATGTAGTGCAAGGAATGGTTTATTGTGTTATTATTTGTTTTTGTTTTGTTTTTCCTTTGGCAGGTAGGTATCCAATTCTTCTAGCATAATGACTGGAGAGACAATCCATTCTCAACTGAATCAGCTTTATAAATTGGCCAAAAGTCATTTGGCTAAAACTTTTGGTTCTGTCTCTGGCCACATCCCATATTAAGGTTTGGATAAATAGACTCCACATTTTGGATAGAAGAGCTACAAAGTTAAACAGAAAAATGGTATGCATGTAGGAATGGGAGGAAACTGTGGCCATGTGGTACTATATATTTACATGTATTTACATATATTTACAATATTACATATTTGTATATATACATATATATATGACCATGCATGCAAATTTCCATGTTATATACATTTATGTGTATGCTTACACAGAGGATATATTAACGTGTTTCCTTGCTTCCTTCAAATTAAAACAAATTATTGAAACAATCTTTTTCTTAGACTTTTATGCCACTTTCTAGACATGGGCTTTGCATTAGTTACTTCACAAATTAATTTAAAGATTAAACTTATTGAAATGTAACATCTTTCCAAATCTAAAATTACAATTTCTTCTAATTTTAGCATTGTGTTTTCCTTATATTAATCAACAATCTTAAACTCAGGAAGATGTAAAGTTTTACATGACTGTTAATATAATGACATTTTTAAATTTTTAAAATTTTTAAAAACTAAGTTTTGGTTAGGATACATTATTCTCTAATAATTTTATAGATCTGAGAAACTGAAGAATCTGTATCTATTTTTGTTGTAAATAATGTATTTTACTTTGAAAAAAAATACTGTATTTTACTTTGTATTATTGTGTGGTGTATGTGTGTGTTTGTAATTTTGAAAATCCCCCAACTAACAAACAACCTCAAACATATAAAAATATAAAAAGAACACCAGTGGCTACAAAATATAAGGATACCTCAGTTTTTAGGCAACAAAATCTTGTATTCATCCCAGTTAATACATGCAACCCTTGTTTCTTATTGCTATGGTTATCTTAATTTACACTTTAACTAGAACTATTGAAAAGTTCTTTACTTCAGGCTTGCCTTGAAAGCCATTTTAAGGCTTTGGCTGCTAAGACCATTCCAGAAATAAGATATCTAAGCAAGGTGAAAAGAAAGCAAATGGAAATTAGCAGTGTTTTGGGTTTTCTAAACCAAAATGCATGCAACAAATAGTTCTTCTAAGCATGTAAATAAATTATGCTCCATGGATACTGAGAGTATGCATTAATCTATTGAAAATTATGTGTTCTCAAATGTATGTGACCACATAATTATGTAGTATAATGCTTTTGACTGTGATTTATATTTAAGCAAAAGCTCCTGAATGGCCATATGTTTATAGGCCATAATAACTAGCTATGATTATGAATTCTTCCCATGAAATAAGTATTAAAACAACCACAACCATACTTAGATACATTGCCTAAGGAGTATGGTTATGAAAAGGAATTCAATTGTACAAAACAAAGGAAATACTCAGAAATGTTTTCTTTTATTGAAATTTTTAATACTAAGATCTGTTTTCCAATATATTTAGGAAACACCATTTAAAAAAAAAAAAAGAATTTTGCTTCCCATGCTGTTTTCAGTTCTAAATCATAAAACATTTTCTTAAAATGTCAAATTACAGTTTACATAAGTGGGATAGGATGTAGTGTGAGGTTTTCTTAATAGTCCAGAAATCAAATCTATGGCTCAAATTTGAAGGGGGAAAAAGCTAAGTGCTTCATATTCCAAGTTCAGAAATAAAGTATGAATTATAGATTACATCTTTTCCCCAGAGTTTACTCTGAGGATTCAATTCATAGAGCTATCTATCAACAATGCAATCACTCTATGCTATATAAAGAGGTGGTAGAGAGAGAAGAAATAATTTGGGGGAGAGCAGTGATTGGGAAGGCCATTTTGCCAGGCATTTTTTAGCCTTCTACTTAAAAAGCAGAATTATAGAACTATACCTTTTAAGCCAGGGCAGTGGTAAAGAGAAATGCAGGAGACTGCATGGGTGGGCTGCCATGTGAAGAAAATCAAGGACTCCTCTTCCTAGGGTTCCCAATTTCATAGAAGGTAGCAATTGGCCCCTACACATGCCTATGAGCCTGAGAGTAGTCCATGGAAAGTGGATGGGATTGGTGCCACAGATTTGACTAGTTAGCAAATTCATGGGGACAAAAAGGTTCATCCATAACAGGAATGCAGTATAGTATCAGTGGTTGGTGGTCAGCCAGAAGATGTGGTCAAACCTTATCAGAAACTGGGAAAGCCAGTGATTTCAGGGAAGAGAACCCATTACTAGTGAGACATGTTAGACTAACCGTCTGTCTTTACAGCAGCATAAAATGACTAAGATATTGCAAAATTCTCCAACTCTGTTTCTCTCAATTTTTTTTTTTAAGATCTTATTTATTCAGGAGAGACGAGAGAGAGAGGCAGAGGCAGAGGGAGAAGCAGGCTCCCCGCAGAGCAGGGAGCCAGATGCGGGACTTGATTCCAGGACTCTGGGTTCATGACCTGAGCCAAAGGCAGATGCTTAACTGACTGAGCCACTCAGGTTCCTACTTTTTTTTTTTTGTTCCCAAGAGCCACCAAAAAGAAGGATAAAATCAGCTGAAACTTGAGTTGTGGAACTCATACTGTAGACTTTAGCAAAAAAATCTAATGTAGCAAAGTATTTTTCTTATCTTGCATTTTCTATGTCATTGTCTTGATTTTCTTTAGTAAACTCTTCCATAGAAAAGTGTCTTGTGCCTTTATTAATTAATAAATTTATTTATTTATTTATAATTAACAAAAAAGACTATTTTAAATCTTGGTCAAATTGGTAGTCAAAAAGGATTAAGAGCTATAGGTCAGTAAGTTCTGAAATGGAAACTCTATCTTTTCATTGGGTTGACAATGAGTACACTGGCCTTTTCTAGAAATTTGAAGAAATCCTGGGAAATCTTTGGAAGTTCCATAAGTCATAAATATTTTATGTTCATGATTATGTGTCATTTGGCCAACATGTATTTATATTTTTATTAGAATTATATTACACACATTCATTTACTTTGCTTTTTTGTAGTCAAATTCATGGTTTTTTTTACATATTATTGCTCTCATAGTAGATGATTTTGGTAGCAGTATAGGAGGCTCTCATGAAGTTCTGTAGAAATCAACATTTATTTGTGCATTTATATGATGTAATTATTTTGCTGTTTTATAACCTCCCTAAAGAAAAATATTTTTCCTTAAGAAATAATAAAAATAAAAATCACTTCTAAAGAATATAAATTATTCCTATACTCTTAAACAAGATGAAAATGTAAATATAGATTAATGAGTCATAAATCAACAGAAAGTAGAAACTAAGAAATCATCATCATTGGTATGTCTGTTTTACTTGGTATTACTGATATTTGCCGTAATTTAAAGGATTCTAAGATTATTTATGTTAATAAATAAATTTTATTTCAGAATATATTTATATAAATATATTTTAGAAGTTTCCCTTTTCTTCAGAATAGTCTTACCACTCAACGATTAAATAGATCAAATGAATCATAAATATATTTAGAAAAAAAGATGCAATGTTTATAGTCTAATCTTCTTTGAAAAAGTGTTCAAAAATCTACAGAAATGAGAGCAATATTGACAAAATTTCTACAATTTGTCAAGATTTTTAAAGTGATAATTTTTATTTTGGGGTCAAGTATCAGTTTTACTTATTATTATTAATCTTTAAAAAGTAAAATATTCCAGATAGATTAAAAAGACAAGCCTCATACCCTCCGTATGACCATCCACTCTCTGCAAATGGCTATTTGTTATGTTTCCTTCTGTACCTGCCCAGAATTTTCTATTAATTTTGAAGTGTGTGCTTTTGTGGTTAATTAAGATTATATCTTAAATATTTTTCTACAACTTAGAAAAGTTCATTTTACTTTAATAAACTTTGTTCACCAAATTTGCATATGTATTTGTGGTCTAGAGTAGAATTTGATTCCATTTATTAGGCCTCTGCTTATCCCTGATTTAGCCTAAATACTTTCATTATAGCAGTTTTATAATAATTTGATATCTAAAAAAATTTTGATATCTTACCATGATAATATTTTCAATGCTTGCCAGCATGAGTCAACACTTCTTTTCCTTTACCAAATCTTAATTATATAATTCAACCTTTTTTAAACAGAAGAGTTTTCAGTTGTTTGTAAAATAATAGTAGGATAGTTATTGTGTTTTCTCTGTATAATTTTTTTCCACAATGTAAGCAATATTTGGTTATGTTACATGTTGTATTTGTCAGTCTGCTCACATGACTCAAACCCCTGAGGATGATCTATGTTATTTTTTTCCTCTTTACTTTTCTCTATCTCTCCAAGCAGTTCTGTGCTTCCCACTTGTGGTTAAGGAGTGGCATGGAAGATCTTACCTATCACAAAGGGACTGATTTGTCCCACCTGAAACAGAGATGAGTGGCAGTGTTGTGATCCAGTCTTACATCCCTTTATTTTTCATGTTCCATACTCAAGTTAATCTCTATTTTTTACTGACAGCAGTAAATATCAATAAGCAAAATATTGAATAGTTAGAGATTTTATTTTAACTGAAGCTTGTCAGTCATATGTGAAGCAAATGTAAAATCCTGGAAAGCATGCCTACAAAGCATGTGGAATTTTTGTAGAAGTATGGAGATTGCCAACTATTTTATTCCAATGAGAAAGAAAATTGCATTCCTGTGACAAGTGTCAGTGCTTTTACTACCCCTCTTACTCCCTGAAAAGTGTGACCAAGTGGGTCCTAGCAAAAGAAGTGAAACCTAATTTCTTATGTTTATTTTTTTAAATGCCCTAAATTTTTATGTAGCCACATTTCTGAATCCTATAATTCTTTCTAAAATATTTTCATTTACAGTTTTTTTTTTGGTTAATTTTTCAGCACATATTTTTTGCAAAAAGTGAAGCCATTGTCTCCTCCATTTTTACATGTATACCTCATTTCTCTGATTTCTTCCTTTATCTAATTACAGTGTCCACAACTTCAAGAACCACGTCAAACCAGTGATCTTAGACGCTCATATCAATGTAGATTAAGTTATGCTGTGGTAACAAATGACAACTCTTCAGTGGCCAACATGTTTTCTTCTGATATTCATGTCTGAGAATCTTCTCTACATCTGCTGTATTGCAGGCCCAAAGCTAAAGGAGTACTCTTTGTCTGGTAAAATTGTTCTCATGGTAAAAGGAAAATTAAAATAACAGAGGGATAGGATAATTCTAAAACTACATTCTACTTGGAAATGGCACAGTCATTTCCCCTCCAATATCATTCCAAACGATCACACCAAATTAGTCAGTTATTTGACCAAGGGGGTAGGTGGGGGCCTGGCAAGAAGCGGGGACAATATTTGGACAACAATACAATCTGCTATATCATTCTTTCTTCTACATTTAATGAAATGATAGTGTATCTTTCAATATTAAGAATGATGGTTACTGATTTCACACACACACACACAAACACTCATACACACGTTGATATAAAGTAAAACAGAACTATATAAATATAGATATGTATTTATATTACATATCATGTGAAAGAATACTCCACCTGTTCTTTTTTATTAAGAGTTCCGACCAGGAATTGAAGTGAATTTTCTTAAACCTCTAGTTATATTCCAGTGACAAAATAATGCATCTTATCTTAGTTCATGTGTAAGTTATATGACTATATTTCTAAATATTTAACCATTTGCATTCTTAGAGTAAACTTCACTGGCTCAGGCTCAGTGTTCTTTTTATTATTTATTTTTATTAGATTATATTTGTTATATATTATTTAGGATATTTTATTGATACGGTGAGGTCAAAATGTACTTTGAAGCATTTTATTTTCTTAAGAAGGCTTTTGTTTTCTGAGGCATTTTCTGACAGATTTTGGTATTTGTTTTATGCTGACGTGATTAAAGATTCTGGAAACTTTCCTAGAACAGCTAAAATAGCTTTTAAATGATCTTTTTTGTTTTGAAGTAAAAATTTGAATCTCTACTTTAACAACTTTTGTGCAGAAATGTGAATTCTTGATATTTTGTATATGACTTCCGTATTAATATATTTATTTATATTTTTTTGGAAAATCACCCATCCAGATTTTCTGATTTATTTCAAATTAAACTATAACATTGTGATTTTTCTAACTTCTTTTGTATCTGTCTTTATATCTCCATCTTTATTTTTGATGTGTTGAGCTGTGTCAATTTTTGTTCATTGCTTTAGCTAGTTATTTATTGAAGTTCCAATGGACTAAATTTTTAATTCATTTATCAGGCTTTGATTTTTTTCCAAGCGTTAATCATTAATCTCCATATTTATTTATTTATTTATTTATTTATTTATTTGAGAGAGAGAGAATGAGAGCAAGCACATGAGAGGGGGGAGGGTCAGAGGGAGAAGCAGACTCCCTGCCGAGCAGGGAGCCTGATGCGGGACTCGATCCAGGGACTCCAGGATCATGACCTGAGCCGAAGGCAGTCGCCTAACCAACTGAGCCACCCAGGCGCCCTAATCTCCATATTTATTAATATTGAAAATAATTTTATATGAGTTTGGTTATATGGCTAAGTTAAAACTTACTCAGCAATATTTTTTTTTTCAGTTTATTTTTAGATTAAATATATTCTGGTAGCTCAGAGGATATTTAGTATATTTAGGATATGAGTCTAATTTCCTGATTTTAGACCTGCCAGTTATTAAGTGCAATGTTGGACATTTTCCTAAGTCTTATTGCCTATTTATTTTTTAACATATAGGAAAAAAGCTATTGTGAAGATTAAATAATATATTGTATATACATCCCTTGATACTATGTTTTTGGAACTCAATAAACCCTCTTAAGTGAGTGCTATTATATTATTCTACCTACAAACACAGATTTTGCATGTTTGTAACACTCTCTTTAAACATCTTTAATAAACAGATTTTCCATTTTTAGTCAAAACTAAGGTCCAAATCACCAAATACGAAAGTTTTGGTTCGTATGATGGTAGTCATTGATTCAGCTGTTTATTTCCCCTACATCAAGTGCATGCACATGGATTTTGTTCTCAATTTTCATATCAGCAGGGCATTGATAACATATATATTTGTCTAACAGCAAGTGTGAGGATTAGCTTTTGATAACATCTCCCAGTTTGGCATTTCTAGGTATGCCTAAGTGTCTAGACAGCACCTTCCAATACAAATTTTCTTTTCTTTCTTTCTTTTTTTTTAAGATTTTATTTATTTGTTTGTCAGAGAGAGAGAGAAAGAGCAAGTGAGCACAAGCAGAGGGAGAAGCAGGCTTCTTGCTGAGCAAGGAGCCCGATGTGGGGCTTGATCCCAGGACCCTGGAATCATGACCTGAGCCGAAGGCAGTCGCTTAACCAACTGAGCCACCCTGGCGCCCCCAATACAACTTTTCTAATGCTGGAAATGTTTATGTATGCTGTGAAATATGCTAACCCCTGCCTGCCTACATATGGCTTCTGAGAATGTGAAATAGGACTAGTGTGACTGAGCAACTGAATTTTAATATTATTTCGTTGTAATTAATTTAAATGTAAATTTGGCTACATGTATGTATTGGGCAACATACATCCAGGCTAAAATCATTGGTATCTACAAAGATCAAACAATTCTTTGAAGCTTCCCAATTACTCTTTTTAACCAATGTCAAAGCATAAGCTCTGCCACTTTATTTCTCCAAACCTTTGAATTGTCACTCATTTTTTAACCTAAAATATATCTTAGGAGCTAAAATTATGTAAGAAAAAAAATCACATAAAGCTAATAGAAAATCACAGTAACTTGAAAGTTTTCCTTAAACTCTTTGATACGGTTCAACAAATAATCTTGTGTTTTTAGTGTAATCTCTATGTCTTGATTTTATTATCTGGAAGATGCTTATAACACTAGGAAGACCTACTTCATATAAGTTTGAATTAGTCAACTGAAGTAACGCATACATCACATCATATCATGCTTTACAAAGCATGAAGCCAGGATAATGAGGTGGCTAAGAGCATGAGCTTGGAGGTCAGACCAGTGCGGGCTCAGTGATAACCCTGCCATTTAATAATTGTATTACACTGAACACACTATTTAACTGCTCTAAATTTCAGATTTATCATCTGTAAAATATCGGTAATAATGCCTAACTTCAAAGATGTTTGTGTAGATTAAGTAAGACAATGTTGATAAAGCCCTTGGCACGGAGTGCAGAGAGGTTGGCAAAAGGTAATAGCTCAAAGGGGCAGTTGTGTTTAGTGCGGTTGCTATTGTTGTTACAGAAACATAAATACAAGTGCTTCCTCTAAGGATTTTTTAAAGTGCCTGTTTTCAGGTTAAAAGACATATCCTTCAACATGTGAATTAAAAACAATTTGAGCATACTTTGCTTTAATTATAAAACAACTACAGAACACAAAAATGATGGGGTATTAAAAATGGATGACTTCTGGCTCTGAGGAGGCATTCAGGCAGTACCTTTTGCAGAAATCTGCTGGTCCAGACTCCCCCCTCAGGTAGTCAGAATAAGGAGTTTAGTCTGCCAATCCTAGAAATGATGATTAGTGGCCTAGCATCACGGTCATTTTTGTAGACTGCTTTTTGTCCAAATTTGACGTGGCAAGGGTCCTAAATAAGTAAACTTTTGTGAACTCTCTAATGACAATTAACTAAGTGGCTGGCTAAGTCACTTGGAATTTTTTGGGTTGCCATGAACAGACACATCCTCAGATGACTTTAATTTTTAGAATTGCTTTAAGGATATACACAGAAGCAAAAGAACGGAAAACTTACCTGAAACGGTTTTAATCACTACTTAGCTGAACATAAAACACTCTGGTGTTTCTCAGGAACTTGAAGGTTATTGGGGAAAAAAAAAAAAAAATTGGAGCTCTGGCAAACTTCCAGACACAAGTATATAGTTGCTTCCCTTAGCATTCCACAATTAAGTTGATTCGGCCCTCAATCCCTTCAAAGTTCTCAATTGTGCAAGACTGTTGAATCACAGATCTGTACCTCTGAAACAAATAATACAATATATGTTAAGAAAAAAAAAAAGAAGAAGAAGAAGAAGAAGATAGCAGGAGGGGAAGAATGTAGAGGGGGAAATCGGAGGGGGAGACGAACCATGAGAGACAATGGACTCTGAAAAACAAACTGAGGGTTCTAGAGGGGAGTGGGGTGGGAGGATGGGTTAGCCTGGTGATGGGTATTAAAGAGGGCACGTTCTGCATGGAGCACTGGGTGTTATGCACAAACAATGAATCATGGAACACTACATCAAAAACTAATGATGTAATGTATGGTGATTAACATAACAATAAAAAATTTAAAAAAATTTCTCTTTACACTTCCATTTATTTCATGGGCTGTGATAGTCCCTTTAGCTAACTTTCTTCTCTCTACTTCTACATTACTGTATCAGCCAGTTTCTTCCCTTCTGTTTGAGGTTTAAACTCTTTTTTGATTTGATTATTTTTTTAATACTCCCTCTCTACTATAGGGTCCTTTTATAATCTAATCTATACAAGACAATGATTAGACCACCTCCTAGTCATAGATCAATGGCTTTGGAGAGCCATTCCTACTGTTTACCTAGCTAAGGTGAGAGCGGCAGGGTTTCTTGCTACAAAGAACAATTTAAGAATAGAGAGACCTCCAGAGTGATACAGTTAGCTATCATTGCTCTTGACCTTTCAAGTTTAAATACCTTTTTCTTTTTGAAAGGACAAAATATGACAGTTTACTTATGGTTTGCTTAGACTCTGGTCTAAAAATTTGCTCATTACATAGTTAAAAATGTATGCGCATATAAACTCTTATGTATGTGTTAATGACATGTCAAATATTTATAATTGTATCAAATCAACTTGTTAATTTTTAATCTACTATATTAAGGAAAGCACATAAGAGATAACAAAGAATTATTTTTATAATGAATTACCTAGTACATTTGGGAATACATTATTTTAACAATTAATTCCATTGCATGATTTTTAAAATCAATCCTCTATTTCAAAACCTTATTTCCCTAGAATAAAGTTTAATAAAGTAATATTCATGAGTAATACCTACTTGTGGGAAATATTCCGTTGTCAGTTAGAAAATTAATCAAGGTAGAATATTTACTACTTTGATATTTAAATACAATATAAATGGTTTTATTTAATTTGTATTATATTGAAATTACTCCTAACTATCTAAATCTAATGCTGAAGCCACATTACCTGTAGATTAGATTCCTTGTGATCTAGATTCTATCAAATAAAAAGTTCCTTCAAACATTTCTAAATACTATTTATCAAATTTTAGGGTATAACTCATAAAGTATAATCATTTTCCTAATCAAGACAAAAAAACTTTTTGTACCTACCCAATCATATCTATAAAATATGTTTTGCCTAAATTGTGATAAAAATATATAAAAACATAAACTTACAACAGTTAACATAGACTCTCTTCTTCTACTCAAACAACAACAATGACAAGAAACATTTTATTTATTCATTTTTATTGAGGTATACTTAATTGATTACAACATTCTGTTAGTTTCAGGTGTACAACATAATGATTCAATATTTGTGTATATTGTGAAATGATCACACAGTAAGTCTAGTTAACATCTGTCAACATACATATTTTTTTCTTGTAATGAGGACTTTTAAGATCTACTCTTAGCAACTTTCAAATATGCAATACAGTAGCTGAAGGCATGAGAGAAGAAAGGTTAGGAATAACACCAGAGATTTTTGATGTAGGTAAATGAAGATGAAATTTTCATTTTTTAAGATGGAAAAGATTGCAACAAGTAGGTGTAAGGCTATGAATTTTCCCTAACAGTAGAATTAAGCCAATATATGCCTGCCTAAATTTCAGAATTGATATGAACCAATGACCTATGCATACCTCTTGTTACTTCTCTTTTTGAATGAAAGGATCTGTAGGGATTATCCTATGTCCGTCTCACTATTGTGTGTTGGGTATGTATAAAGCATTTAACATGTCATTTGTTTACAGGTTTTCAGATTGTGAAAAAAAAAGTATACTTAAGGATCTCTACTTAATGAATTACATCCCATGTGCCTCATATAAACTTAGACCTGATCTAGATGATGTGATTTTGGTCCTGGAACCCGAGACTGATGCCATAACAAAGTGCAAATTTTGGAGTTCTTAACAGAGGGATCACTGTATTTTGTATGGGGAAAATGTAAATTGTTGTGACCAGATAATGGCCACAGCAACATGTATGGTCTCATACGAACTTCCAAAATTTCCCCACTATCTATTAAGAGATGGAGTGTACATTTCCTTCCCCTCGAAACTGGGAGTAGTTTTGTGATGGTCTTGATGATGGGAATGTGGCACAAGTTATACAGTGTGGTTCCCAAAGCTAAGGAATAAAAGGAGATAAATCATCGGGCTCACTTTCTCTTTTTCAGAAAATTGACCTTGTAACTGAGCCACCATGTGGTCAGGAAGCACAGTCCACATGCAAAGGCACAGGCAGGTGCTAAGCCAGCCTTAAGATCATTCTAGCCCCTCTCATTTAAGTGTACCCCACTAAGCTTTGCCAAAATTGCAGATTTGTAAACAAAAAAATTATTGCATTTTCCCAACCTCTAAATTCTGGGCTTGAATGTCATTCAACCATAGTTGCTGGAAAAAGCTGCTTTTGAGAGGGGAACAACACGGGGATAGAGTTTAAAAATGAGTTTTAGATTTAGTGATATTTTTGTTTATTTTCACCAAGAAAACATGTTTATGTATTATGTTTGCAATTAATGTGAAGTAAAAAAAGGGGAATCTAAAAAGAACTACTTTTAAATGATATAAAAATGTTTATAGCACTACTTTTTAAAAAAATATATAATTTTTTAAAATATTTAAATTATTGAAATTGTCATTCAAAATGTGAGAATGAAATTGAGTTTAAAAAAATGGGCATTATGCTGTAAGTTTCATGTTTTGCCCTGAGAATAGATAGTTTGATATTAGGAAAGTCAATTAAGTTCTTTAGTACTTATTTTCCTTATCTATAAATACCATATCCTTTGATTCCATTATTCATTATATGTGGTAAAATAATGACCTACACATAGTCAATTAACCAGAGGCATCCCTTCAATATGGCGTAATAGAGATGATTAATAAAATATGGGTTGTGATATATTAGGCCCTACTTTACAAACTAAAATTTAACTACATGTGGATATATTTTCTTTTTCTACAAGGTCTCCATCATACAAAGAAAAACAAAATTGAGGTTATATTCTACCTTTTATAATGGTATTCATTGTAAGTTTTAATTATGAGACATTTATATTATTCACTTACCTATTTCACTATTTAAAGATGGCTTGAAACCAAAAGAAAAGAGAAACCAAGTATATATTAAAATACATTACCTTACATAAAAATTATTCTTTGATTCTGCTGACGCTCTTTATCAGGATCTATGCTAACTAAATATTTTTAAAGTATTTATAAATGAAGATTAAATATTTCTCAAGTATAGTTTGTAAAATAAAATTAAAAAAGCACCGCACCTTCCTCTTGCTGTTCCTTATACTCTAAATTTATAGCGAATTTTCACGAGTTATAAAGTTCTGGATTACACATCCCCCCACCCATGACACCTCCCAGCTTTTAAAAGAGATTAACAATTTATTATAGCAATTTAACAAAAGTACTGCTGCTTCCTGTCAGAATTTACTGGCATCTTTGGTCACAAACTGGAGTCAAATATGTCAATGTGACCCTTTTCAACATCCTTGATGCGTGACATTCAGTGCACACTTCCTTTCTTCTGACTTTATGTGCATGTTCAGTAGATCGGACAAACCTGGAACAGCTTACAGTTATTATAACGAAATTTTCCAACTTGCAGAAAACAAATTCCTATTAGGAGAATAATAGTGAGAAACAAAACAGAAAGACTTCATAGAGATAATTTTTATAACCTGTGAAAAGATAACAAATGCTAAACTATATTTGATAATCACAGCAATTGATAATTATAGTAAAAGTATACAACAGAACTTAGGAGATTGCTTCCTCAAAGGAAACTGACTTGTGTGCTATCATTGCATGGGGCACTTCCTATTTTTCTCACTAAGTCCTCCGAGAATACTAATAGTGCATTCTCTCCATCCCCCTCGCTCACCTTTGTTTCACATCCAAAGATGTGGGAAGTAATACCTAAGACCACCAACGTCCTAACAGTGCGTTCACAGTACTATAAGTGAAAACTGTTTTCCAAGGAATATTAATATCTGTGCCCATCACCTTTGTATCATGATTTGCATGATCTAATAGGATTTAGAAGCTCAGTGGTTCTGTTGCTTTTGTTCTTCTGCTTAATAGCCTCACAGGACATGAACATCAATGGTTTTCACTATTTACATGCCAGTAAAACTCATATGTCAGGAAGTTTATGCTCTCAATAAAAATAGAGTGTCAAATAAGTGTATTTGATATATTGCAAAATAATTTTAAAGTAATGAGGAAGTTATCTTAACCATTTTGAAAACACATATTTTTACAGTAATTAATATTTATCTGAAAAGTTTTAAGTATACTTTATTAAAAGGGTGGTATAATATTTTTCTTTTATTATTTATTTGTGTAGTTTAATGTCAGAGTTGAAAAATTCAAACTAATGTAGAGCAAATTTAATTACAAATATGAGAAGAATGTTAGCTTGTTTGAGGGAAACATTTATACAACAGAAATGCATATATCAGTGTGTGTATATATATAAACATACACACATATATATTTATATACACCCTCAACAATATATATAAGGGTGTATCTTGAAACATAATTATCTGAGAGACTGATTTAATTAAATGATATATTTACTTTTGACTGTCCTGAATTATTAGGTAAGAGTTTTCTAAACATTACTTACATTATCAGAGACTGATTTAATTTAAGATTTGTAATTATTTTACTTTTAAATGTAACAAAATTTAAACCTTATATATACAATTTCATATGTTATAAAAGGCACACAGTATATTACAGGATGAGCCAATCATTCTGTTTTTAGAAGTATTTATTTTTCTTACTAAGACTTGCATTCTCATTGAATAATAGTATCTTTTATTTTTTTATTTTTATTTTTATTTTTTTTAAAGATTTTATTTATTTATTTGACAGAGAGAGAGATAGCGAGAGCAGGAACGCAAGTAGGGGGAGTGGGAGAGGGAGAAGCAGGCTTCCCGCCGAGCAGGGAGCCCGATGTGGGACTCGATCCCAGGACCCTGGGATCATGACCTGAGCCGAAGGCAGACGCTTAATGACTGAGCCACCCAGGCGCCCGATAATAGTATCTTTTATACAGAAGGGCCCTGCCCTGACAACAGCAAGCACACAGAGGCTGTTCCCAGACTGTGAAGCCCTGTCCACTCTGAGCTGTCTTCCTCATTCCCACTCTGCTGTGCTTTCTGTATTCCATAACAGCTTTTGTATTCCAGAAGCGAGCATGGGAAGTACATTGTTTATGCTCTTCCTTTGTTCTCACATAAATGTATGAAAGTGACTTTAGTTCTTAAAATATAATTTCATGCTATCTTTTATCTATATTCCTACAGGATATCCTTGGTCCATATACTTGTGCTATCGCAAGCAGAATGGGATAAACTTCCTCTTTTAGGACTAAATATATGTGACCACTACTTTTCAAGCATTATTTTTCCTAAGTCATTTTTCTTAACTAAGCTGTCTAACTTACATTAGCATCATTTCTTTTCAACCAACCATGTTTATTTCTAGAGAAAAATTAAATATTTGTCTTCTGTTATCAAGAATTAGCAGAATTAAAAAATGTGTATTTTCAAAAAACGTTAGGAGAAATTGAAAATATCCTTAAGTTACTACTTTAACAAAAACATTTCTTCCAAATGTCATGGAATAGGTATTAAATCCCATCAATATTACTTTAAACTTTAGGAAATATTTGAAGCTGTCAACATTGAAATGTAAACTAAGAGAGCTAAACTAATGAATAAACAACAGAATTGAACCTAAAATCAATCAATCAATCAATAAACAAACTAAATAAATAATAGATCAATTTAACCAACAGATACAGATACAAACTCCCGATTCAAAAATCAACAAATCTAATTTAATAATATATAGTACGAAAATTCTACAACAGTCAAGTAAAACTTATTACCCTTGAATGAAATTATAGGTTGACAGTAGGAAATTTAACAAATTAAAGACTTTTTTTAAAGATTTCATTTATTTATTTGACAGAGAGAGAGGTAGTGAAAGCAGGAACACAAGCAGGGGGAGTGGGAGAGGGAGAAGCAGGCTTCTGCTGAGCAGGGAGCCCAATGCAGGGCTAGATGCAGGGCTCCATGCCGGGCTGGATGCGGGGCTGGATGTGAGGCTTGATCCCAGGACGCTGGGATCATGACCTGAGCCGAAGACAGATGCTTAAAGACTGAGCCACCCAGGCGCCCAATTAAAGACCTTTTATGAGGAAGCTGTACTGCTAACATTGCAGTATTTTGCAAGCTGTTCAATGGAACACAAGGTATTGTAAAAGCAGTTGTTAATATATTGTACAATTTTATCACTGAAGTGGACTCATAAAGAAAAATGAAGAGTGGCTTTAAAAAGCATTAGGAATAGTTGGTTAATTACTGAGAAAGAAAAATAAGTTTAGATTCCAAATTATATTTATGCAATATAAAAAAAACAGAAGAATCATTTGTCTTTTTTTGTTCCTTTGAATAAAAAAAGCAAATGTTTAAATCCCATGAATTTTATTTTAAAATTTAGGAAATGCTCACA
Source organism: Phoca vitulina (assembly GCF_004348235.1). Classification (NCBI taxonomy): domain Eukaryota; kingdom Metazoa; phylum Chordata; class Mammalia; order Carnivora; family Phocidae; genus Phoca; species Phoca vitulina. The sequence continues at coordinate 11,950,896 of NW_022589729.1, read as the reverse complement.
GTTTCCAACATTAAAATTTACATTAGCAGAGATAATCTAATTAAAAACAGCAAAATAAAAACTAAAAGAATCTCTAGGCCAGTATTTTCCTTTGAATAAAATATTTTATTTTTAAAAGCTTTAATACACATTCAAAGAAAAAAATATTTTAAGTGATTCACTTATTTGAAAGTATTTAGTGAGTGTTTACCATCTGCCAAGTGAATTGTAGCTCCTGGAGATAAAGCGGTGAAAAGTTGTCCACTTTCATGAAGCATAATTCTAACGTGAGAGAAAAGAATTAAACAAAATAAATAAGAAAGAATACTATGATTTACAAAGATCAAATAATTAATAGGGGTCAAGATCCCACAGGGTCTTGTGAGTCAAAATAGGGACTTTGGGTTTTACTTGAGTGAAAAACCACAGAAGTGTTTTTAAAAAAAGAATTATCATGATATGGCTTAGATTTTTTTTTTTTTTTTAAGATTTTGTTTATTTATTTGAGAGAGAAAAACTGAGTAGGAGAGAGAGAGAAGGAGCAGGGGCAGAGGGAGAAGGAGAAGCAGACACCCTGCTGAGAAGGGAGCCCGATGTGGGGCTCAATACAGAGACTCCGGGATCATGACCTGAGCTGAAGGCAGATGCTTAACCGACTGAGCCACCCAGGCATCCCATGGCTTAGATTTTTAATTGCATAACCTGGTTGCTGTGTGGAGACTACTTTGAAGAAAGGGTGATGACAGAAGCTTGGATCAGCCTAGAATATGGCTATTCAGTAATTTTGAAGATCTCCTGAAACAAGATTTTATAATAATTCTTCTCATTTCCCCGTGAAACTTCTGCAGTAGAACTTTGGATTTGTGAAGGAAGTAGTATAGTTGTCAGGTGGTGAGGGCAGGAGAATTTGAAAACAGCGTTTGAATTTACTGAATTTTAAAGGTAAAGCTGACAGCCTTTTTTTTTTTTACACTGTATATTTGTAACATTTATATAAACAAATAAATGTTCCTGTTGCAATATTTCAATGACATGTTAATGAATGAGAATTTGTAACTGAGGAAATATATTCTAAAAATACTTTACAAGCATCTCTCAATTTTTATTTATTTATTTATTTATTTATTTATTTATTTATTTTAAAGAATTTATTTATTTATTTATTTATTTGAGAGAGAGAGAGAAACAGCATGAGAGGGGAGAGGGTCAGAGGGAGAAACAGGCTCCCCGCCGAGCCGGGAGCCCAATGTGGGACTCGATCCCAGGATTCTGGGATCATGACCTGAGCCAAAGGCAGTCGCCCAACCAACTGAGCCACCCAGGTACCCGACAAGCGTCTCTCAATTTTTAAAGCATGGAATTTTTTTAAAAGATTTATTTATTTATTTGAGAGAGAGAGAGAGAGCATGTGAGTGGGGGCGGAGGCTGAGAGAAAAAGAGAGATAATCTCAAGCAGACTCCATGCTGAGCAAGGCTAGATGCCAGGACCCTGAGATCATGATGTGAGCTGAAATCAAGTCTGCCGCTTAACCAACTATGCCACCCAAGGGCCCCAAAGCATGGGATATTTTGTTCCCCTTTTATCTTGTATCTATTTCTTCCTGTCCCTCCTAATCCCCTTACCCCTCCTCTTACTCTCCTCATCTTCCTTCCCCACTCCCTCATTCCCCTTCTCCACCTCCTCCCCCCTTTCCTTCCCTTTTTTCTACTAAAAGGTCTTCCTGCAAGAATGTCTTCAACAAAACATGCTTTGGATTTCTTGGATTATGATAGAATTTTATGCTTCTAAAAATACTGTTCCAGAGCATATGAAAAAAGTGAATTGCCAAATTTTAAAAATAATCAATTTTTCTTACCTATCGAACAATAAAATTATCTTCTTCATATATGCAAAGTAAAAATGGGGAAATTTTATCTTACGGAAACATTGGAGGAAAAAAATTGTACTTCACTCACAATTATTATTGAACCTTTCTGAGAGTTTTTAAACCAAAATTTACCATATTTAAACTTCCTTTACTCTCTTGCAACTCTAAGCATTTGAGGTAACATCTGCAAAGGCTACATGCATGAATCCTATGAAGTAACGTTCAAGTTTTAAATCTAGATTTTGAAGCAAAATCTCAACATTTCTTTCAATTAAAAAAACATCTCCCAAGGTTTGAGATATAACAAACTTTCATTAAAATTATATTGTAAGGGTCCCTGGCTGACAGTCAGTTAAGGGTCTGACTCTTGGTTTTCAGCTCAGGTCATGATCTCAGGGTAGTGAGATCAAGCCCTACGTCAGGCTCTGCACTCAGCGTGGAGTCTGCTTAAGGTTCTCTCTCCTCTCTCTCTCAAATAAATAAGTAAATCTTAACAAAAAATAAATTATATATTTTTTTTTTTTTTAAAGATTTTATGTATTTATTTGACAGAGACACAGCAAGAGAGGGATCACAAGCAGGGGGACTGGGAGAGGGAGAAGCAGACTCCCCACTGAGCAGGGAGCCCGATGTGGGACTCGATCCCAGGACCCTGGGACCATGACCTGAGCCGAAGGCAGACGCTTAACGACTGAGCCACCCAGGCGCCCCCAAAAGATAAATTATATTGTAACTGTAGTCAAAAATTGTATGGTTTTTTTTTAAGTATAAATAATCTGTAGTAATTAAACCTATTTCTGATTCTATAATTAGTATTTAAAAACAACATTTAATTACTTTAGAACATTAATATTTTATAAGATAGTTTTTCTAATTTTCTGAAGTATTGATGAAAATTAATTCCTACAGAGATTTTTCTTTCAACTTTCTGGGAAGCTATTGTTCTTCAACAAATACTACGTAGGGACCTTTTAAGGGTTATAAACATGTCACAGACTTTATATTGGACGTTAGAAAATCCAAATACTATGATTAATATAAAATAATAAATTCTTAGTTATATGAAAATAAAATTATTTTATACTACTACTCTTTATGAAAGTGGTAACATTACAAAAAGAAAATACAGTTGTGCTTTCTTTTTGTCACAGTGCTATTCATTAACATAGGATATTTGCTATACAGTTTTATCGTTCTGCTCATTATCTACTGGCTGCTTGTAATTTATTTCCCCTGACATTTTCTACAAGTCACAGCTCTTTTCTTCCATTAAAATGCATTTGTTACTGTGTATTAAATGCATAATAATGGAAGAGCAAATCAGTATTGCATATCACAGAAGCTAGCAACTTATACTCTGCATAATATTCCTCAAACCTAAATGAAAATTGCTTCTTTCGGTATTAATATTGATAATGGCCAATGTTGGTTAATTGAATGTCATGTGTTAGGTACCATACTAGAGCTCTTTCTCTGTATTTCTTTTTCCTCCTAATAACTTTATGAGACTGTCCATTGTATTCTTTATTTTTTGTACATTTCTTTTCATTTGAACAATATATTTTAATTTGGTTTACCAACTAAAACATTGAAATATTATCAATCCTCAAGACTGTATTTTAGTGACCTACAATATAAATGTCCATTATAAAGTAAATTAAATAGTTGATATGAGCTTTCTTTTCCTCAGCTTAATAAAAGTTGCTTGTTTCCAAATTGATGACATCCTAGGGTCAAATAACAGCACAGCAGTAAAATTATTTAATGCATCTTCATAGTTAGTATTTCCAGACTAAGATGGAAGCAGTTTCTTAAAGAGAAGGATCTTGTTTGCAATGAATTATAGAATATGGAAATAATTTTTTCATTTGATTTTGAATGTACTTTTGTTGGTTTCAAAGCCACATTTCTTAAAAACATGTACATTCAAAAGAAAAGTGCAGGCAGACTATACTTAAGCAATCTCTCTCTATATATATATATATGTATATATATATAAAATACATTTCAAATATATATAATTGAAATGTATAATATAGAAATAATTGAAAAGAAAGTTGCTCAATTTTGAAATTTTTTTTATTTTATTAAAATTCAGTTAGCCAGGATGCCTGCCTGGGTGGCTCAGTTGGTTGAGCGTTTGCTTTCAGCCCAGGTCATGATCCCAGAGTCCTGGGATAGAGTCCTGCATTGGGCTCCTTGCTCAATGGGGAGCCTGCTTCTCCCTCTCCCTGCCACTCCCCTGATCATGTTCTCTCTCTCTCTCTGACAAATAAAAAATAAATCTTTAAAAAAATCTTAGCCAACTTCTGTTATTTTTTTTCTTTATGCTAACACAGCAATGAGCTATTATTAATGGAAAAATTACCTAGAAGTCATAAAACAAAAAGCATTGTTTATTAACAATGTGTTAGAAAATTCAGTCAGAAAAATTGGGTCAATGATGACTTAAATTTGACAATAAGTTTAAAGGACTCTGTAAAATATAAAAATCGTATAAATGAGGGGTTTGAATAAATATAATTCTTGATAGTTCAATAGTCAAAAATGTAGGGTTTCAGTGCACTATCAAGAAGTAATATTTTAAGCTCACATCTCTTATGAACCCTCTCACATAAATCCTCCACACCTGAACGCACACACCTACCAATTTGTTGAGACTGAGTCACCTCCAGGGCTCTGGCTTGATTAGTGGACAGACCCTGCTTTACAACTTTAGAACCAAAGTGATTATAGAAAAGGGAAGAAAAATATGGTCAAACAATAAAAAAAAAACTAAGAAAACAAGAAAAAAGACTCAGTGAAAATATTTAATAATGAATGGATAATTGTTAAGGTTTTTTCACATCAGCTGGTAATTCTATATCCACAAAGAAAACTTAAAAATGGGGTATATATATTTTACACATATGAAGTTCCTGAAGCTGGTACCTATAGCCAAGGACTTTGTTTTCAACATAAGTGCTTTTTATCCATTTTATTTTCTATTAGAGTTGACCCTTAAACAACATGGATTTGAACTGCATAGGTCCAATACAGTACAGTAGTAGAAATGCATATTTTCTTTTTTATGATTTTCTTTTTTTTTTAAAGATTTTATTTATTTGAGAGAGAGAATGAGAATGAGAGAGAGAGCACAAGAGGGTGGAGGGTCAGAGGGAGAAGCAGGCTCCCCACTGAGCAGGGAGCCTGATGTGGGACTCGATCCTAGGACTCCAGGATCATGACCTGAGCCGAAGGCAGTCACTTAACCAACTGAGCCACCCAGGTGCCCCTTTTTTATGATTTTCTTAATAACATTTTCTTTTCTCTAGCTTACTTTGCTATAAGAATGCAGCGTATAATATATATATGTACATATATATATAAAATCGGTTTTAATCTACTATGCTATCAATAAGGCTTCTAGTCAACAGTAGGCTACTTGTAGTTAATTTTGGGGAAGTCAAGAGTTATAGGAGGCTTTTCAACTGCGTGATGGGGAAGGGGGTGTTGGCTCCCCTAACACCCATGTTGTTCAAGAGTCAATTATAATTTCATGGTAGGCTGATCTGCTATGGACTAAAATAACTTAGTAATAATAAAATTATCCCTTCTTGAAAACTGGCTCTATTCTTGCCTATTTAAAACTATGCAGCAAAATGGAGTACACTGTTCTTTCCCATTAAATTAATGCTGGCACTGTATTATTATTATTAATGCTGTGAAAACTTGTATTATTGGCTTTCTTTTTTTTTAAGATTTTATTTATTTATTTGAGAGAGAGAGAGGGAGCAAGCATAAGTGGGGGAAGGAGCAGAGGGAGAGAGACAATCTCAAGCAGACTCACCGCTGAGCCTGGAACCAGCACGAACCAGATCTCACAACCCTGTCACCATGACTGGAGATAAACCAAGAGTGGGACTCAACTGACTGAGCCACCCAGGCGTCCCTATTATTGGCTTTTTTAGAAACATTTGTGTTTATAATTTAGATACAACAAAATAAATGTACAGAATACGCCACTTCCTTTCCCGTTTGTTCTCTTCTTACCAGACCATAATTAGTTTTCTCTTGTCTCCAATTCCTTTCTTCCATGCTTTTTACTCTTTTTTTCATTTCTGCACATTTCTAACCTTATTATTCTGAAGATCAAATATGCAACTAAACTACATAAAAAGGAATAATTAAAACATATTTGAATATTTTTTACAGTCTCTTCAATTACTTTTGTAATTATCTTATCTATAATCAAGTCTCTTCCAGATATACATCAAAAACCAATGTTGCATTAGAATCATACAAAATTCTTGTAATAAATGCAAATAAATTGGCACAAATCCAGACATGTGAAATCAAAATTTCCAAGAGAAGAAGAAAACCAAGAATATGCATTGAAAATAGCTCCCTCAGGTGATTCTGATATGACATGTGAGACAAGTTTAGAATACACAGGAAAATTACCTTATTTTCCTCAAAACAAGTATGGGAAATGCTGCAAAAAGAGCAATTATAAAGAGTCTTGGGGTGCCTGGGTGGTACAGTCAGTTAAGCCACCGACTCTTGGTTTTGGCTAAGGTCATGATCTCAGAGTCATGAGATCAAGCCATGTGTCAGGCTCTGGGCTCAGCGTGGTGTCTGTTTTCTCCTTCTTCCCTTGCCCCTCCCACTCATGCTCTCTGTCTCTCAAATAAATAAATAAATCTTTTAAAAAAATGAAAAGTCTGAATGTTTGGCTGACAAAAGTGGCAGAATATGGTAAGATTCTGCCTAACACAAGAAAACAAATCAACTTATTAAGGTAGGCAGGTGCTTCGAACCAACCTCACTGTAGTTGCTGAGCTTCATTTTCATAGGAGAAATAATAATATGGTCACTGCAGTGATTGGCATTGAGTGGCCTCCTTTCATTTGTCACCTTTCCCTAAGTTACATTTTACAGTTCAGTTCTGCTGAGTAGTATTCACTGATTACATTCATGATGTATTCTGAAGATGTTGTGTTTTTTGTTTTGTTTTGTTTTACTTTCTGTCTGGAATGCCATTTTCAACTTTCTTAGGCTGCTAAGTCATTCTTGTCACTAAAGATCCAGATTGGGTTACATTACTTACAATATTGCTTGACTAGCTAAGCTTACCTATTACTCCTTAATGCTATATCTGCTTTGATCATTATACTTATTACATTCTATTGAAAATACTGTTTGCATATCTCTTTCAATACAAAATAAGCTCCTCAAGGTATAAGTGGTATTCTTTTCCTCTTTGTAGTCCTCACTTAAGTTGAGCATATTGTCTCACATGTGATAAGCTTCAATAAACGCCTGCCTAATCATTGAATGACACAAGATAACAAGCACAATTAATTTTCATAAAAGAAGCCTACCAATAGATTAAAGAGACGAAAGAGACCTAGGTGACAGTAATTTGAGAGTCAAGAAAATATTACCATAGTGAATGTCATTGTCAAATACTAATAGATTATCCATCAATCTTAATTATTGCAATTATTTATTTGGTTAGTGTTAAGTCATTCATCACTAAACATAAAATATTTTCCTAGTCAATGCTGCAAACAAAGAAAATGCAGTACATGCGTTCTTTGCCTCTATTTTTATTGTCTTTATGCAGATTTTTCTTTTGCTATAAGATTTTATGTTTCAAGTGACCAGATAAAGTTTTATTTTGCATTGCTTCTGTGTTAGTTTTCTCAATGTGATTTGAGATTAGCCTCATTGATGAGATTTGGGAATTGCTTTAGTAGAATCGGTAATACATTTACATACTATCTCTAGTGGCAGAAAACGTCTACCCATGGTTAATCACATATGTTTTGCTGATTTTAGTAGCTTCAGTCTCAGATCTTGTCCTTAGTGTGTGAGCATAAATAATGAAGTAGATTTTATTAGTTAAGATACATCATGATAAGATTGTATAGTCCTAACCTTTGTTCAGTAAGCTTAAAGGTAAAACAATCAAAATACAATTTATCTTACATTTCACAGACAGAATAGACTTCCAAAACTAACATTTATTGTATCATTAACTTCTCTGAAAACTGTAATGGCTGTCCATTATCTGCAGATCTGGATATTCATGGCTATGCAGGCAACTTGTCTTCAATTTAACAAAATTATATTCCTTGTTTACAAAAACTCCCTGATCTAGTGAGATTAGTCTTTATGCCTCTTCCCATACTCACTCTATTTATATTTATTCCTGCCTGCAAATCTTGGCTCCACTTGCTTTTCTGTCATGCACTACCCTATCTTCTTTGATGATACAAATACACAAAAATATTTATGCTGTCTTAATTTCCATCATTCCCAAGGTGGCTCTATCTATGAAATGCCAAGATTTTTTTTTAAAAAAGAAAATACACAAGTGGTGCCCAGTGACTCAGTCAGTTAAGCATCTGCCTTTGGCTCTAGTCATGATCCCAGGGTGCTGGGATCGAGCCCCAACTCGGACTCCCTGCTCGGCAGAGTCTGCTTCTCCCTCTGCCTCTGCCTGCCGCTCTGCCTACTTGTGCTCTCTCACTCTCTCTGTCAAATAAATAAATAAAATCTTTAAAAAAAATTAAAAAGAAAAAAGAAAAAAAGAAAAGACATGAAAGTTTTCACAAAGTATGGTAAATATTTAAGTGGATATTGAATGTTCCTACACTCCATGCAAAATCACAACAAATACTTTAAAAATTATGATGGATGTAAATTGATTATTTTAAAGTGTATTTTTATTGCTAAAAGGTTTGGGATTAAATGTTATAAGAGTAATCTGCGTTGTTTACAGAAAATTTAGATATCCAGAAAATTGGACGGGAAAAAAATGCCATACATATTGTATTGCTATAAGATAATCAGTGGCTATGGCACATTTCATCCCAGCATTATTGCCATGGATTTTTTTTTTTAAGATTTCATTTATTTATTTATTGGACAGAGAGAGAGAGAGAAAGCACAAGCCAGGGGAGTGCAGGCAGAGGGAGAAGCAAGCTCCCATTGAGAAAGGACCCGGATGTGGTACTCAATCCCAGGACCCTGCGGTCATGACCTGAGCCGAAGGCAGATGTTCAACCGACTGAGCCACCCACGTGTTCCCGCCATGGATTTTTTTTAACCTAATATTGATTTTATACTACACATCACATTGCATATGCAAAGTAGTATTATATTATTCATTTCTAAATTATGAAGAATTTGATTATATGTGTTATATAAGCTTAAAAAATGTGGATAGGAGAGAGAGAAAGAGAGATTGATTTTTTTTTTTTTAAAGATTTTATTTATTTATTTGACAGAGAGAGACACAGCGAGAGAGGGAACACAAGTAGGGGGAGGGGGAGAGGGAGAAGCAGGCTCCCCGCCGAGCAGGGAGCCCGATGTGGGACTTGATCCCAGGACCCTGGGATCATGACCTGAGCCGAAGGCAGTTGCTTAACCGACTGAGCCACCCAGGCGCCCGAGAGATTGATTTATATAAGGCAGGCTTTATTCACTTTTCATTTGATCAATAAATTTATGCCCCTGAGTGAATATAGATTAGAGATATTATTCTAGATTCCTTCAGATAGTCTCATGTCCCATGTGCTTATCATTGAATGTGATTCTAATGTTAACCTCATGCATTTATTATGAAACATGTCCTTAAAGGAGAAATCATTTACATTTGATGTTCTATCAAATAAACAGCAATCTGTTCTAATGCTAGAGGAACAGCTAAGTGTGTTGGACTGTTATGAAATCATATGTATGAATACAGTACTTTATGGGCTATTTAATTTTTTAAGAGGATATTTGACTACATATCATTTGAATTTTATGTTATGATTCTAGGATTTAACCCTTATAAAGCATATGTTTTCATTGTATTGAATGTTTAGGAATATTATTTTGTATGTGTAAAAATATTATAAAGTCACCATAGAAACTTGAAGACTACATTATCTTTTAAAGATAATGAATATTCTATAATAAATTGATATTAAAAATGAAATTGTTGGTGCAGTTCTTTCCAGTATCAGTTGTATATTACACATTTGACTTTTTTTTTTTTTTTTTGGCAAACAATTTGGTGTATCTACCAAGTGCTAGGTTCTGTGTCAGAATGGAATTCAAGAAGTGAATAAAACAGACATGGTTCAGACCTCAAGAAATCCACATTAGGTCATCTATCTGCATATATAACAATGATAACTCTGAGACTTTTCAAGGTTTCTTATATAGAGGATGGCATTAACAGAAACTTGATAATCATAATACTTACCAATGAGCCAAAAAAGAAATAGAAAGATTGTTTAATTCATTCTGTGTACACTTTAAAATTGCAAAAAATAGTCACATTTCTTTGCAAACAAATGTTTATACATTTTTAGCTACAACTTGTTTTTTTGTGGAGTGGGGGAAACAATTTATTCTTCCAGTCCAATAAAGTCAGAAGAGTAATAATAAATCTAATATTTTAAATACTAAGTAACAATAAATCTAATATTTTAAATACTAATCAAAAAAGTCAAGATATTATTTCAGAATACAGAGGTCAAGCCCATAGCCTACGAAAGAAGGCATAGATCACAGTATTATTGAGAAAGTAGAGGCACAAAAGAAAGAATATGCTTTTTATTTTGTTACATCAATGTAATATAGCTTATCCTGACTATAAAGTTCATAAGATTCCAACTTGGGTGGCTTATAATAGAGAGGGAAAGTAAATTTATGTTACTACTTATTTTTTGAGTTCTCTCAAAATAAAGATTTCATAAGGAGTTTATAAAGGATGGCATAAGTAATAGAATTATGGGAAATAAATCATTATTACCAAACTGCTTTGTAGTTGCCACAGAAGTTTCGTGTATATCCCAGATAGGTTTCCTTAGAGTTTAAAACATTCATGGTTTTTCATCCTAATGCATGGCAGCAGTAGACGTCTACCAACTGTCAAGACATTTATGATTTTGAATTTAATTAGGCTTTTACAGCAGTTTTTGAAGATGATTACAGCTATTTTCATTTTTAAAAATGAGTAAATTTAAAAGAGCTTAAGTAACCTGCTAAATGCCATACAGTTAGTTAATTACAAAACAAGCAGTTAAGTTCAAATTCTTCTGAATTTAAATTCAAACATGTCTTACTACAGTGCAATAGCAGCACTTTTTGAGGAAAGACACTCTCACTCTCTTATTAATATCATATATGAAGTATTTATTTCCTCTAGAAATAATGCATGAATAAAAAGATAAATATGTGGGTAATTAGCTTCATTACTTGAAGAAATTAATGAGGCCACAGGCTAATTGTGTACAGATCACTAGTCTTTGAGTGCCAACAATAATATTCTTCATAAGTCACAGAGAAGATCTATTTCAAAAAAAAAAAAGTATATGAACAAGAAAAATAGTTGTCACTTGGTTTAATGAGTATCATCAGAAGCAATGAAAAAGATACATTTATAATTAAAGTTGAGAAATATAATGGTTTAAATATATGATAATAAATAATACATTCCCTTGGTAGTTAAATAAAAATTGTTTCAAAATCTTAAATAGAAGCAAAAATACCTAGGGATAATAATGTACTTAAACAGCTTTGTGGCAAGTATAGAAAGGATGATATATAAAAGCAGCCATCTAATTATTATTTAAACAATTTAGTACCATTTCATTTGTCTTTACATATTTAAAATATAAGTGGATTTCTCATATTAGGAAACCCAGATTAGAATAGCACATTACAAGAGAAGGACTATTTTCCATCATAAAAAAGAAACTGGATGATAACTCCAAAAGACATAGAAATGATTTTATCTTAATACTTACTAACAATTTGTTCATTAACATTAAAAAATGTTAAAGATATTTAAAATGATCTTTAAATGATTAATGACATTTGAGGTATTTCTTTTTCCTTTGAAAACAATATTTAAATCTTAATTCCAAAAAAGTAAACTTTACAAGCAATATTAACAGCATGTAAAGTGTAATTAAAGTATTAAAAATATATTAAAATATAGAGATAGGGAAAAAATGAAGAAACAGCTGCACAAAACAGCATATGAAAAATTAAGAAAGCTGCTAAGAATGTTTAAAGTACATTTTCAACTAGAGTCTGATGCCTGCCATAAATAAAGTCCTTCTCATTAAAACACAAACTGTTCAAAAAAAAAAAAAAATGCATGTTATATTAGGGAATAATCAACATAATTTTTCTCCTAGAGTACTTACTTGTGCCCGGAAATTTTATTGTCTCTTCTTTTATGTCCATATGCCCTTGATAATTTCTTTTATAGCTTTCTTTTTCCTCTAAAATTATTTCCCTAGGGAAGTAGAGGTGGTTATACCACATGTATCATTCAATATCAAAGCCATACAGTACAGTGAAAGTTACATATAGAATATATTTGGAGTCTCAAGAACATTAGAATTTAGTAAAAAAAAAAAAAAAAGGCTCAAATATGTTTTCTATGAGGTAAAATCATTACTATGATTTTTTTTAACATGCTGATGAAAATGTCTTGTTTTCTTACCATAATAAAAGCCATGTCTGACAGCTATAGACAAACAAGTTTTAAAAGTAAAGAAAAGATGGGGCACCTGGGTGGCTCAGTCATTAAGCATCTGCCTTCAGCTCAGGTCATGATCCCAGAGTCCTGGGATCAAGCCCCGCATCCGGCTCTCTGCTCCGGGGGGGGGGGAGCCTAAGCCTGCTTCTCCCTCTCCTACTCCCCCTGCTTGTGTTCCCTCTCTCACCGTCTCTCTCTCTGTGTCAAATAAATAAATACAATCTTTAAAAAAAAAAAAGTAAAGAAAAGAAAACTCAGAGCAGAACAGTCCTGAATTCATTTCATAGACAAGAAAGTGCATAATCTATTGTTCAAATTGTACCCTGGCATGTTCAGAGAGTTAGCGTGCAAGTATTGCAAAGGCGTGACTAACCATGTTCTAGTTCCTTTTCCCGGCTACAAAAACTGTGGTAGTTTTGGACTTATCCTCAAAAGTGTGGATAATAGTGCACAGATAGGAGATGTCCTAAAGACTTGTCCTTACAGGATAAAAGAAGAGATTTTATTTTTTATTTTTTTTAGATTTTATTTATTTTGTTCATAAGAGACAGAGAGAGGCAGAGGGAGAAGCAGGCTCCCCGCTGAGCAGGGAGCCTGATGCGGGACTCGATCCCAGAACCCTGGGATCATGACCCAAGCCGAAGGCAGACGCTTAACCATCTGAGCCACCCAGGCGCCCAAAAGAAGAGACTTTATATTAGTCCTCTGATTGACTTTAGATTGGGCTTTACCAGTTAAGACAGTCAAGACCCACTACACATTATCCATGTTGGCTATCTTCATTATCAAATTACAAGATTGTCGCTTCATTTTAAGTTTGAAGACAGGCTTAGTCTGATTATAAAGTCCTAAAATTTTCAGCATTAACATCACAGAAAGCCCTGTATCTACCTCAATTGTATGTTTACTGCAGAAAATTTCTTTCCAGGAAATTATGATAGGGATTTGTACAGCAGAGTATCAAGAGAGCTTTAAAAGGGCAATTACAGCTTTCATGACGCAGGCTAACAATGGCACCACCACATTTACATCAGCTTTTCTAATGTCCTCATTGTGATACTGTGTTTGTGTCCCAACTTCACCATCTGCTTCCTGGTTTTAGTTACGTCTTTTCTCATACAGCTCTATGATATGATTTTGATGTTCGTACATAATACCGAATATGATTCCTAACAGTTCTTTTCACAATCTTTTTCAACATAAGCCTGTCAAAATTCAACACCTACTAATGTGTGTCCTTCTGGCACGGTATGTGCAGCTGAAGGAAAGTTCCAGTTGATGGATTTCATTTTGGCGCAATATCCTTAAATGCTACTGAAATTGACAAGATATGAAGGTAGAAATAATCACAGTAAATTGGCAAACTTAGGCAAAGCACAAATTATTGGGGTTTTCTTCAGCCCCTTACAATTAATTGTAGAATTATTTTTCCTTTTGTCATTTTAGTCTTGACAAGCTAGAACTCTAAAACCCTGGAGATAAATAGAAGATGACTGATAACTCAAATAATCAGTTGAGTTGAACTTAACTTCTGAAATTGTTTAAAGATAGTTATAATTATTATCGTGCCAAGAAGAACCAGAAGCCCACATCTGTTTTATACAGGTGGTTTGGGGAAAATACACACATAAAATTTTCATGTCTGTGTATGATAGTTCTTTGTGGAGAAATAAGAAGTGATAATAGTCCGCAGAAATAGGTCATGAGGAAGCATTGAATATCATTTGTTCTATTTTTTTTAAAAGATTTTATTTATTTATTTGACAGAGAGAGAGAGTGTGTGCACAAGCAGGGGGAACAGCAAGCAAAGGGAGAGGGAGAAGCAGGATCCCCACTGAGCAGGGAGTCCAATGTGGGACTCGATTCAGAACCCTGGGATCATGACCTTAGCCAACGGCAGCCACCCAGGTGCCCCTCATTTGTTCTATTATGAAATTAAGAAAATAGTTTGAAATTCTATAGCAAGGAGATAAAAGAATTGATTGAAATGGTAATTTTAGGAGAACAGCATGCCTAAATTTTGTTATTGTCATTGATGATGGATTTGATGCCAGACCTTCTAATGCTGATTCTGGAATGAGTACCCTCATTTCCTTGTGAATAAGTTTCTAGATTGAGAATCTCACTTACCTTCTGCAACTGAATTCTGACTCTTGGGAGATTACTTCCTCCTTTTAATCTTGAATCACCCCTTTATCACAAGTATTAATCCGGCTTATTTTGTTCATTTAGCAAACTTCATTAAATGTGTATCATACACCAAGCATTGTTTTAGGAGCTGGGGTATAAGAGTGAAAATTGAAGACAAGGTTTCCACCCTCAGGGAGCTTTTATCAAAGTGACAGGTGACAGAAAAAAAGGAAAACAAACATGTTGTGTCAGATGGTACCAAGTGCTGTGAAGTAGAATAAATTCATAAAAGGGATAGAGGATGTGGTAGGGGCTGCAGTTTGACATACAGTGATCAGGAAAAGCCTGCCTATCTGGTATGAAAATATTTGAACAAAGCCTAAGGGAAGTGAGAATGCTATTAATTGTGACATTTATGGAAGCACATTTCAGGCAGAGGGAGAGAAAAGTGAAGGAACTCTGGAAGGGTGTTTGATGTACATAAAGAACATCATGAGGAGGTTAATGGGGTGAAATAGAACAGGTTGTGTGCAAGGAGATTAAGTTATACATGTCCTGGGGGAACACTCAAAAGAGGTCATGTCATGTAGGATTATTCCCATTTTTGGTCTCCTTGGATGCCTTTTCACACTTATAACCAAGGATTCTTGTCATGCTGGTCTCTTCAGGTTTTAGAATTCCAAACACTGTTTGCTCCTCTCAATAATTTAGTTTCTGAAACTAAAAAGCTCATTCTCTCATTCATCATGCATGTCTTAATTTTTGTTAGATTAAATGAAAACTTTTCTTTGCAAGAGGAGGGAATATATTGGAATGAGAAAAGGTATAACATAGTTATGTAAATTTATTTTATTAAGTATTAATAAATTATGAGGAGGGAGGAGGGATTGCCTACTCAAATAAAAAGTAGTTAAAACTAGGGGCACCTGGATGGCTTGGTCGGTTAAGCAGCCAACTCTTGGTTTTGGCTCAGGTCGTGATCTCAGGGTCCTAAGATTGAGTCCCTCAGTGGGCTCCATGCTCAGTGGAGAATCTGCTTCAGGATTCTCTCTCTCCTTCTGCCCCTCCTCCCACTCACTGGCACTCTCTCTTTCTCTCTCTCTAAAATAAATAAATCTTTAAAAAAAAATTAGTTAAAACTGTGAAACTGAGGACTGAGACAAGA
Source organism: Phoca vitulina (assembly GCF_004348235.1). Lineage (NCBI taxonomy): Eukaryota > Metazoa > Chordata > Mammalia > Carnivora > Phocidae > Phoca > Phoca vitulina. Next base: position 11,935,220 of record NW_022589729.1, on the reverse strand, counting down.
GATAGTTTAGAGTGCTTAATGAAGGGCATCCACTAAGGAATAAAGAGAAACAATGAAAATCTTCCCAAGTGATAGTACCTCACTGAAATCTCAAAGCATAACATTTGAGGATGCCATAAATTTACACACGTAATTTTGTTTAGCTATAGCTAACATTTTGCAATCTGGGAAGAAAAGCAAAGTAATCAGTTGATAGATTAATCAAGAAATTTAGGTTTATCAACAATGTGAATGAGCATGCAATCAGTTCTGAGAACGGGATCTACTGTAGCCAAAAAAATGTTGAAATATTGAGTGAAGTATGAAGAAATGGGCAGATCATGATCTTAATATAGAGAGAGTGATGTTTGTGGAAACCTGGATATTATACAATATGCAGATAGTTTCTGCAAATTATCTGTAAAAGTTTAGGCAGCAGAAATCACCTTGTCAAAACTACCCCATCACCATCAGTATCATTTGCTTGCATTGAACATTTTCAATATCAGACACTTTAAATAGGAAACAGGCCTATTTAATATGCACAAAGGAATTGTTACAGAGATAGCCAGCAACAAATTCAGATATTAGAATTTGAATACAACATTGTGAGTATAATGTCTATGAGGTAACAGTGATTATAACAGAGCTAAGATGACAGAAGAATGTTTATAGTACTAAAGTAATAAAGAACAATGTCAAGGGCCAATGGTTCATCAATAATGATATCTAGGGGTGCCTACTGGCTCAGTTAGTGGAGCATGCAACTCTTGATCTCTGGATTGTGAGTTTGAGTCCCATGTCAGGTGTAGAGATTACTTAAAAATAAAACATTTTAAAGAAGATATCCAGAAGTCAGATTGACTTTTCTTCATCTCCTAATGAATTCAGTTAGCAAGATTGATATTTATATGACTAAATGTTTTTACGTCTATTATTTTCACTAGTTTAAGTTTTATAACATAGTGTAGACTCAAGTATAATACTACTTTTTGAAAAGGCACATTTCTTTAAAAAGGAGATCAATGCTAATAATTTAAATATTGAATATGAACACAGTAAATCTCTCCCCATAGTAAATCTTCCTAATAGTTTAGACCCTAGACTATTAGGATCTCTTCTTTTTTCTTCTATTACTTTCATTGGGAGAAGAGGGAGAAAGTATTCATTGCATATTTTATATGTGTTATACATAATTTAGTATGTGTGTGTGTCTTTCCCTAGAACATGCTCTCTTTAAAGAAAGAATGCATTTGATATACACACAGATATGCATATACATATATATACAAGCAACACAGTTACCATCTTACTTTATATTTCATATTCTAGGTGATGCTTTCTTAATGGTTTTAAGGCACACAGGTCTCTTTGTTGGCCTTTTTTTCTTTCAGTTTCTCACAGTACCAAGAGATGCACAGCTTGAGATTCAGTGATCTAATTACAGGCACTCATCAATTTCAAAGTAATATAAATATTATGTAATACTATCATACCTTGGTGAAAGGTTACACGTCATTACTAATTTTATTACACATACTTAGGCCAGGTGTATTAACACCCATGAAGGGGATGGAGTTCTTAAAGTACTCTTGTATATTAAGAAAGCAGGGAGCCTAGAGCAGAGGTATGAGTCATAATAACATTTAAGAAAGAAAGAAAGAAAGAAGAAGGTGAATAAGAAGCAAAGTAAGAGAAAAATCAGAGTATTTAGTGGACACAGAAGAAAGAAGAGTTATAATTTAAGTAGAAGAGAATTGTCAGATGTATGGAACATTGATGAGTCAAGCAAGATGAAGTCTGGATGCTTCTATTCAATTTAATGTCATGGCAGTCATTGGGACTTTAAGAGAGCTCCTTCAGTGGATTGGTAGAGTTGTAACCATGATTGCAATGTGTTGTGTAATGAATGGAAGATAAGGAAAAGGAGTTTAAGCACAAAACCTGGTAAGAAATTGTGAAGAAGGGATAGCACGGGTAGTATCCAAAGAGGGAAATGTTTTGTCCATTAACAAAGATATCAATATCTAAGTAAGAATGGATAGATTTAAAGATTTGGAGATTGAATTTGTTACTGGTTCATGGGGATTTTAATTTTTTATATGAAGTAGGAGATTAGGTCTCTCTATCTCAGAGAGATAGAGGCTAGGAGATTAAAGATTTGAGATGCAGAGGAGTTTTGAAATAGTAATTTTAGAAATTTGAAGAAAATGATGACTAGGAAAAAAGAAGAATTGTGGAGGAATATTAAGAGCCCAGTGTGAATCTGACCAGTTATATGATACTGTCTGGAAATGTTAAGCATCCTGGGTCAATTTTGAAAGGACTATCCATTATTGCTTGGAACATAGGGACTATAAAGGTCATTTCTGTTGCTTATAAAATAAGGCATAAAGATAGCACTTATGGTCACTTAATCCCTTATCATTGTCCCTAATGCAATTTTACACTTGAATGATCTTGAGAGAGTAGCTGTTCTTTCCACTAGAGTATGATGCTTTCCTAATGAACACCTGTGCATGATATAATAAATGATTCATTGAATTGCCCACACCAGAAATCAAATTCTGATCTATGGGAACTATTTCACAATCAACCAACCTCTACTAAAATATGTATTGTTGCTTGTCTTGTGGAACTAAAATAAAACAGAGAAAAAAAGAAAACCTGATTTTTTTTTTTTTTTAGTGAAGCACTGAGAACTAAACATGAATATTCAGTCTGAGAAATATACTGCCATTTTATTTTTTGTCCCTTCTTTGGTTGTCATGGCGATCTAGATAAGGGTTGGTATATAATTCAACAAATATTTGTGTACATATACTTTATACATAGAAGTAGTAAAAGAAGTAAGAATGACAAAATGTCATCAAGTTATATTTGGAAAGTAATATAATCTTCCCCTTTATGGAAATGGTTCTTAATTTTTAATTTATATAAGAATCACCTTTAGAGTATTTTAGGAATACAGAAAATTTGACTTCCGTTACTTGGGAGAAGAGGAAGAGGAATCTGCATTTTAAATTATCACACCAGTTTATACTGATGCAGTGGTACAGAAATTATACTTAGAAAAACAGAGTGTCAAAGAGCTATTTAAAATATTTTATGGTATTCCATGCTTTGTTATTTTATTTTTATTATGTTTTAAGTTATATAAGCTGTATTTGGGTAATGTATTAAGTCAGAAAATGCAGAAAGAGTTTCTGATTTCTTCCTATTCCACCCCAAACCTCTTTTAAAACCTTCCTTGGATAAGCAGTATTAGTAATTTGATATGTATCTTTTAGTATTTTTATCTATCCACACACAGATTAGTCTTTATGAAATAGATCGGCCATCAAGTCCTTTTAATGGACAATTTCTGTTGACTTATTTTTTTCTTTCTGAATGGGCCATACTTCCCTTTTTCTTTGTATACTAATCATATTGTACAAAAATGACTATACTTACACACATTCTTGTATGGTATCTATCATGAAAAAGCTGTAAACATATGGCAATCTATGCAGATAGGGACAGGCCACCAACAGCTAAATGACTCTCATAATAATAGAAATATGTGGAAATGCAAATGGAAGACAAAGAAACACATGTCTACCCAGAGATCTAGTAAATTCTATTCTCACCACTGGCCATTCAGGAGGAAGAGAACGAGTAAGAGAATAATCTTCAGCCTCTAACTCACTGGGAGTACAAAGGGACAGAAAATTGATTGACAGGTTTTCTAAATATTCAAGATGGAATCGCCCTTATTGGACAAAGCACTGCACTGTTACATGTCAACTGGAAATAATATTCAAAATGATCAGAACAGGTGCAAAAGAGACCATCCAGATGAAATGGAAGGTGGGTAATAATGGAGGACTATCTCAGCAAGTATTAGACCATGTTTGAACACATAAAGAAAATAACAAAAGACATTTCTAGACCTGTGAAATTAGAAAAGCTATTCAGGAAAGGCTAATGACTTGACACTAAAAGTATAGCAAATATTCATTGTATTTCAAATGGCTAATAGGAAAAAATCATGGTTAAATCTCCTATTAATGACAAGTTACTTCTTTCTCACTGTTTTCAAGAAGCTCTCTTTGTCATTGACTTTTGAAAATTTGATTGTAATGTATCTGAATGTGGAACTCTTTGAGATTCCCCCTACTTGGAGTTTTTTTAGTTTCTGGATGTTTATATTCATGTCTTTCATCAAGTTTAGGAAGTTTTCAGCCATTATTTCTTCAAATATTTTGTTTTCCCTTTTTCTCTCCCTTCTCCTTCTGAGACCCCCACAACATATATGTTGGTCTGCTTGATAGTGCCTCACAGATCTCTTAATTCATATTTCAGTTTTGTTGATACATCATTTTTTTTAACTTTATCCGTATCGTCCCTTAGTTCTTTGAGTATCTTTAAGATAGTTGTTTTTTTTTAAGATTTTTGATTTATTTATTTGATACAGAGAGAGAGAGAGAGAACAAGCAGAGGGAGGGTCAAAGGGAGAAGCAAGCTCCCCACTGAGCAGGGAGCTTGATGGGGGGTTTGATCCCAGGACCCTGGGATCATGACCTGAGCTCAAGTCAGACTTAACTGACTGAGCCACCCAGGCACCCCTAAGATAGTTGTTTTAGTCTTTATGAAATAGATTGGCCATCAAGTCCTTTTTATGGACAATTTCTGTTGACTTATTTTTTCTTTCTGAATGGGCCATACTTTCCTTTTTCTTTGCATATCTTGTGATTTTTTTTGTTTAAAATTGGACATTTAAATCTAATAATGTAACTCTAAAAAAATTAGATTATTCTTCTTTCTCAGGGTTTACTGGTTTTTTTGTTGTTGTTGCTGTTTTGTTTTGTTTTTTATTCTTTATTCTTTTTTTTAAAGATTTTACTTATTTATTTGACAGAGAGAGACACAGCGAGAGAGGGGACACAAACAGAGGGAGTGGGAGAGGGAGAAGCAGGCTTCCCGCTGAGCAGGGAGCCCAATGTGGGGCTCCATCCCAGGACCCTGGGACCATGACCTGAGCCGAAGGCAGATGCTTAACAACTGAGCCACCCAGGCATTCCTTGTTTTTTATTCTTGCAGTCTGTTTCTGTGTCTAGCATCAGCCTCAGTGTAAACATAGGTTTTCTCAGGTCTTTTCTGACCTTGTACCTTTCTCTGGGCATGTGTGGTTACTTTCTAATTTTCCTTATACATGCAGTTTCTTTTGAATGTCCTAGTCTTCAATATGTTTGGTTCCCAAAAAGAGAAAAAGAGGGAAAAAAGAGGGTTCAGGGGGTGGAAGAAAAAGTGCACTGGCCCTTTAAGTCTGGGGAACATTCAATAACAATGACTGTGACCTCTTTGGTTGCACCTCTTTGAACAGAAGCAGCAATGAACAGAGCACAGATCCCTGGTATTTGGAGGACAGAGTTCATTTTGCTCGCCTTGGCTCCAGCAAACCCTATTGTTCTGGGAACATATGTACAGCTCTCTGCAAAGGTTCTGCACCAGGCAAGGATGAGTAGTTGTTACTGAAATTGACCATAATTTATCATCAAGTTTTCCTCTAGAAGTTGCAAGCCTTTAATAGATTCCACGGTTCTGGAAATAATTACTCAGATTCACCAGTGCAATTTTTGTCTAGATAGGGAAACACATTCCTAGTGCTTCCTATTCTGCCACCTTTACAGAATCCTCTGGGATAATACTTTTGAATTTATGTTTTGTATTGATGATATATATGTATGTATGTACATGTATATACATAAATATATCACACTTTATACACTATATATAAAATCTCTATATATACTCTGAATATAAACATGTAAAATATGCACTTCTTGTGTTTTACACACATAAAACCTCAGAAATATTTAGCATCTGTAATTAGATCTGTTAGAATATTGAAGGACTTTTAGAAATATTTTTACTAAATACATACTTCTCATTATAATAATTCACATTATTTTGTTATTAAAACGTACAAAACATTTGTAGCATATTCACTAATTAATTCTTCACAATCTGAGACGTGTATACAGAAAGCTTTAATGTTCTCATCTTTAAAGTGAAGATATCAGAACCCAATATTTTACAGATGAGGAAACAGCCTCAGAAAATCAAAGTATTTTGAGGCCACTGAAAATTAACTGGCAGTCATTACGTTGACATGACAAAAGAAAGTTGATATTCTTACTCCATGTCTAAGGCTTGCCCTCTCCTACCTCCTCTGGCTGTAGTAGAATATCACAGCCTAGTTTATGCCTTCTCATTTCAGAATAATTTGACACGTGTGTAGTCTGTTTGTGATCACTGCAAAAGGCAAAAGATATGATAAAAAATTTTGACTTGTCATAAATATGTCTACTTTACATAAACAAAAAATTCTTTATTCAGAGTCATGTGACAAATATTTGCAAGTAATCAGGCTACAATTTCAATTTCAAAATATATTTGTTCTCTAGTTACCTTTAATATTTTCAAAAATCCTTAAGTACCGTAAGATTTCTCAAGTACCCAAAATGATGTCATTTTAAAATCCCATGTGGATTTATTTTTATCTGTAATCAGTATGATCAAATTTTATCTGTTAAAAAATACTGAAGCATTCATTCATTTCCATCACTCAAATTGATTTGTTTTAATACATAAATGTCATATTTATTTGAAATCTAGTAAATGATTTATTTCAACATTATATATGTAAAATGAAGATATAGATGGGAGAAACTCTAAGTTTTGTATTTCTACTGGTGTTAATTACATTCTTGTAAAACATCTTATATTTTACAATAATGTAGTTATTGTAAAACATTATTGTAAAACATCATAAAAATGAACTCATGTTTTGACATATATTTACACATTGTGAAATATGGCATCAAAAATTTAATATCAGTAAAAACTTTGTAAATATAATTCTATCAAAGGTTTTCTCAAACATCCTCCCTAATAAATACCTGGTAAAATGTAAATTGTTCATATTTACAATACTTAACCAATAGTCTTTTCTTTGGAAACTGTAACAGAATTTGATGCAAATATCAATACAAGCAGTTTATGAACCAGTTATAATAATTGAAGTAATTGTGATGATCTTCCATTTGTTAAAATCCATATAGAAAAGAAGAAATGGTAACTGTGTTTGCTATGTGGACATCATTTTTAATAATAATGGTAATTGTTATATTTTAGAGAATTTAAAATCCACACTAATATGATTATCAATGAAAGGTACTGCCTATTGATTGTTCTTAACCCCATTGAGATATTAAATAGCAAATTGTTTTAATATTTTTAAAGATGATTTATATTAATGAGGATATTGCTTACTTAATATGTTCTAGGCAATGAAGTATTTTTTGGCCTCTCTATTATTTTTTGTCTTATACATTATAAAACTTGTCATGGATAACTAAATTAAGAAATTAAAATACTTGAGGGGCGCCTGGGTGGTTCAGTCTGTTAAGCATCTGCCTTTGGCTCAGGTCATGATCCCAGGGTCCTGGGATCTAGCTCCATGTAGGGCTCCCTGCTCAGCGGGAACCTGCTTCTCACTCTCCCTCTGCTCCTCCCTTTGCTTGTGCTCTCTGGTGTGTGCTCTCTCTCTCTCTGTCTGTCAAATAAATAAATAAAGTCTTAAAAAAAAAAAAAAGACATTGGGGCACCTGGGTGGCTCAGTCGTTAAGCGTCTGCCTTCGGCTCAGGTCATGATCCCAGGGTCCTGGGATTGAGCCCCGCATCGGGCTCCCTGCTCCGCGGGAAGCCTGCTTTTCCCCCCCTCCCACTGCCCTCCCACTTGTGTTCCCTCTCTCACCGTGCCTCTCTCTGTCAAATAAATAAATAAAATCTTAAAAAAAAAAAAGAAATTAAAATATTTGAAAGGTATTCAAAGTGAGAAAGTGCAAAAGGGTAAGTTATCTGATTAGACAAAATAAACAGTATAATATTATTTTAGGTGCTTAAGTGCCTTCCAATATGAGTCCAATTTTATAAAATTTGCATTTTAGACTGGAGGGTACAGGTGCAGTTTCCATGACTCTCTCCAGTTGCCACGGTGTTACTTTTTTCTGAATTACAGTATTTCTTCATTTTGATTCAATTTGCTTTGGAGGATGCAAAAACTAAAATTATAGCCATTCCCAAATCTCTGTGTACTAATAATGTCCTTCTTAAATGCCTCATTCAATATGATAAAGTGCGTCTTTTAGGTTATAAGGTTTCCAGTAAATGTGCATTATATTTCCTTTCTATGTATGCCTCTATTTTGTATTCCTAATTGAATTTCTGACATAAAAATCCAGCCTACTGCTATTTCATCTCTGTTACTGGAAAGTCGATTATTTTGAGATTTCCATAACCCTTTAAACAGAGTTGTAAAGGTTGAATACCAGTTATATCGGTGAAAAGGAAGATAGTCTATGTGGAGTGATGAATGTGTATAAGGGCCTGGGTGCAGGTATTATATAATAAGCTTCCTTTACATCAGATTAGCACCTGGTAGAGTGACTGGCATATTACACCTCAGTTTTGATAAACATACTTAGCACACAGATCTTTGTTTTTTTTTTTTAAGATTTTATTTATTTGTCAGAGAGAGAGAGAGCGTGAGAGAATGTGAGAGCACAAGCAGGGGTAGCTGCAGGCAGAGGAAGAGGGAGAGGCAGGCTCCTCACCGAGGAAAGAGCCCCACGTAGGACCCGAGCCCAGGACCAGAGCCCAGGACCCTGGGATCATGACCTGAGCTGAAGGCAGACGCTTAACCAACTGAGCCACCCAGGTGCCCCAGATCTTTGTTTCTAATACCAATCTCCAATAAAATGAATCAAGACTTCTTAGAGAAATAGTTGGTTCTAGGACTGAGACAGAAAATATTCAAGATGAGCTTGGAAACTCTCATGCCAGAAAATAAGGAAGTGTGTCCTCCCCCCAAAAGAGTACAAATTGATGTCTATATGTCAAAGGAGCACAGGAGCCAAAGAACCATATGAAGGAGCTCAAAATGGCCAAAGCTAAAACAATTTGAACAAAAAACACAGCATTGAATTGTAATTCAAAGCATAAAATATATGCCCTTTAGACCATACTGCAATACATAAATACTTGAAAAAGTAATAAATTCAAGAAAAGATACAAATGTTTTATGCAGATGATCCCAATATAAATTATATAATAAAGCGTAATTCCCCGTTCCTTAAGTGAGGACTGGATACTGTGACTTCGTTCCAAAGATTGCAGTGTGAAAAGGGGAATAAAGAATAAACTTATGGTGTAGAAATCCAGCAAATATTCAGCCAGAAGACCAAAGTAAATATCAACATTCATAAATCATGTTGACTGTAATAGATCTCAATCATGTCTCCTCTATTCAAGGACCCTGTTTCAAGAATTCTCTCTGGTATCTTATCAAATGTTCACTCTCTACTGGCTATTCCATTTAAACACCTATTAGTTCTCTTCCCACTAAAAACAAACAAACACCAAAAAAATAATCTTAATGACCTGGTGCTACTAACATACATTTTTGCTCCTTATGAAACAAATCTCCTTAAGATATGTTTATACATACTGTTCACAATCCCTCTCCTTGCATTTTTCATTTTTTCTAAAACAATACATTCTGGCTTTTGCTTCACTGTAACATCAAAGCTATTTTTTTTTTTTTTTTTTTTTTTACCAAAACTGTTCTTAAGATTACGAAATAACTCCACAATGTTGCCTCTGATAGACAATATTCTTTTCTCATCTTAATTGTTCAACTCTTAATTTGACACATTTGGTCACTCTTTCTTCCTTTCTACACTCTCATCACCTAAATTATATTATGCTACATTGATCTTGCTTATCTTGCTACCTTAACATCTATTCCTTTTCAGTCTACACTACTGTTTCTTCTTCTTCCAGGTCTCTTCATCCTGGGAAGTGTAAGATATCAACCCTAGATCCTCTATAGACATTCTCTCACTTGGTAATCTGATGCTTTTGTAGCTCCAAATATCATCTATATTTTGCTAACTCTAACTTTTTATCCACAGGAAGATCTCTCATCTGAAAACCAGGCACCTAATCAACTTCTCATTTGGATGTCTAACACTGTGCTAATCAGAATCTGGTCTAAGCATGAGTAGTGTCAACATTGCTTGGGAGTATGTTGGAAATTCATTTTATAAAGCCCCACTCTATTAAATTGACATTTGCATTTTACCAATATCACAAAGTGACTTAAGCATATGAAATTTGAGAAGTATTCTCTTACTGGATAGCTAAATTTAATAAATCAAAACTGAAGTCTAAATCTTTTTTTAAGTTTATTTTTATTTATTTATTTATTTTTAGTATTTTTTAATTTTTATTTTATTTTATTATGTTATGTTAATCACCATATATTACATCATTACTTTTTGATATAGTGTTCCATGATTCATTGTTTGCGTGTAACACCCAGTGCTGCATGTAGTACGTGCCCTCTTTAATACCCATCACCAGGCTAATACATCCCCCCGCCCCCCTCCACTCTAGAACCCTCAGTTTGTTTCTCAGGGTCCATAGTCTCTCATGGTTCGTCTCCCCACCAATTTCCCCCTCTTCATTTTGCCCTTCCTACTATCTTCTTTTTTTTTTGGAGTCTAAATCTCACACCTACAGTAACTCTATGTCCTGTCCTCTCATTTTAGTTGAAGGCAATTCCTTGATGACAATTTCTGGGGCCAAATAAATATAAATCTTTCATATTTCTTCTGTTTTTGTTTGTTTGTTTATTTGTTTGTTTGTTTCTGACACATCTTATTCAAGCCATTAGAAAATCTCTTGGCTCCTCCATCAAAATATACTCAAAATTTGTCTTCTCTCACTTCCTTCACAGCCTCCACTCTGTTCAGAGCCCTTAAAATCTCTCCCTGGAATTACCAAGGTCATCAAGGTTTTGCCTTGTCTACAGTATTCTCAACATAAGAATGTAACACCTTTTAAGATATAAATCAGATCACACTACCTCTCTGTCCAGAATCTTTGAGTGCCAGTCCATTTTACTCAGAGTAAAATCCATACTTTTATAATGGCTTTCCTTTCTGATTATATCTAAACTTTAATTGAGACAATATCTCAACCACGCCAGCCTCCCCTGCCATTTATTTCCTCCAGATATTTCATTTCCTTAGGTTGTTGGTGTTGAATCTTCTCACTGCCTGGAATCCAGCAGCCCATACAACCAATTGGCAAACTCCTTCACCTCCTTCAACTTCTTGTTCAAATGTCTTTTACTCAGTGGGGCTTACTTGGGCCATCCTACATACTTTATACATTCCTGAAATTAGAATGGCTAATACTCATTGTTGTCTCCTCTTTCTGGATGCCAACTTCATTAAGACAAAAACCTTTGTCCATTGTCTTTATGCATCTATTTAGAGTGTATATTAACAGTGTTGGACAGAGAAAGCTCTCAACATTTGTTGAATAAATAAAAGGTTAAAAAAGTAGATGTTAATTAAATGTAGATTTGGATAGGGAAGTTAAAAATTAGAGCACATTTTTGTTAGGTGTAAATGAGAGGGAAAATGAGCAATACAGCCAACTAAGTCAAGATGCTTAGTATATGCTTAGCATAGTAGGTATTTTTTCTTTCCCCGCACATCTATAATCCATTATTTAATCAATAACACAATGATTTGGCTTTGCAAAAGTTACCTCTCTTACATTTTCACCAATTTTTATCTCATTCCAGTTCTGAGGCTTGTCTCCAAGCATAACCCATACCAATGGCCAGGCCACCGATTCAAAAATGGGCAAGTAACCAATCAGAGTCAATACATGTGATTGACCTGAGTTGGGATTTTAAAGACAGAGATGCATATTGTCTTCCCTAAGTCATGGTGGTTAAGGACAGGAGATCTGTAGCTCCAATAATCATTTACCATTATGTGGAAAACTGACTTCTGGCAACAATGGAAGCATATAGGTACAGAAATTTCCCATCAAGCCAAGCTTAAACTAGAACCTACATCTTTTTTTAAGGTGCATAATATAGATTTTTCAATTTTTGCTTAAAACTATTTGGTTTAAGATTTTTGTTACTTGTAACAAATATTCTTAATTTTGATACAGCTATGATAGAAAGGAAAACCATTCTGGGAAGCTAGAGGGAGCATGTAGTCCAGGGTCTTTTTGTTTGTGAAATTATTCTGGTTTGTTTCCTTAGGGTAGGATCTAGTTGGCATAAGTTAAAATGAGGAAATAAAGAAAGGATGAACATGTGGAAGACTGATGGGATTCTTAATGTAGTTGGATATACAAGGGAGTGAATAGAAAGAATGGAAAAGAAGGAGCTGATAATAAAGATATCATTTTGATCTGAATCATTCATATCCTTATTGGCCTTATTTTTATTATAAATATTTCAAGCTCACTGAACAGAATCCATGCCTACCTACTGAGTTGTGTGCAGTGCCAGGCACATTTTATATGCTCAATAAATGTTAAACCATAATATCACTGAAGGCATGAAATAAGGAAGAACACTCTAGGAGGAAAACTAAGCATTTGTAGTACTATAAATTAACTCCTTCTCTTGAATAATTTCTCTATTATTTTCCACTTTTCTTGCTAGGTAAATAGCATCTTCATTCATCAAATATATATTCAATATCAGGAAGCTACTCTTTTAAGAGGCAGGGTGATACAAATAGGTCTCTAAAATCAATCTAGGAAATTAAACTTATGAAATGCCTTTCACAGTTCCATGGACTAGTGAATAATACATTCATAAGTGTAGACAGATGTTGAATTACATAGTCATTTAGAGTAGAAACAATAACACTTTTGCCTGGAGTGCTTAAAAATGGGTTTTTGGAATAAGCAAGATTTAAGCTAGCTAGAGCTTGAAGGATAGGGTAGAATTTAGAGAGGGAAAAATATGGGGGAAATAATCAGTTTTACATAAAAGGGTAATGGTGTGATAAAAAAAATAGTAGTGGAAAATGCAATGAAAATTTTATGTATCAAGTAGCATAGTTTGACTGAAGTAAATTCTCTATGTAGGAGAAAACTGGAAGGTAACCCTGAGAAGTTGGTATTTTCTAGGGTCTTGAATTCAATTTTGTAGTATTAACATTTTCTTTGACACTAAGGATCCTTTAAAAATTTTGAGAGGAAAAGTTATAAGAGAAATGTAGTTTTAGAAATTAAAAAATGAGATTGGTTCAGCCATAAAAAAGAATGAAATCTTGCCATTTGCAATGACATGGATGGAGTTAGAGAGTATTATGCTAAGCAAAATAAGTCAGTCAGAGAAAGAAAAATGCCATATGATTTCACTCACATGTAGAATTTAAGAAACAAAACAAACAAGCAAAGGAAAAGAAAAGAGAGAGAGACAAACCAAGAAGCAAACTCTTAACTATAGAGAACAAACTGATGGTGACCAGAGGGGAGGTAGGTGGTGGGGGGGTGGGGGGGATGGGTGAAATAGGTAATGCAGATTAAGGAGTGCACTTGTGATGAGCACTGTGTGTTGTATGGAAGTCTTGAATCATTATATTGTACACCTGAAACTAGTATTACACTGTATGTTAGCTAAGCTGGAATTAAAATAAAATAAAAAATGTCCACAAAATGAAATTTGTTGTTAAGTTCAGGATAAATGGGAGAGGGTTAGGTTAGATGTGATGAAACTTCAGCTATGGCCATAGTCTGGACATGGGGAAATAGGATTAAAATAAACTGCAGACTTGGTGAGAATTAAAAGGACCTGCGGATCTGACATTAGCAAACAAATGTGGAGGATAAGGGACTGGGCAGTTGGTGACTGCCTAGGTACAGTGAGTGGGTTGGGACAGGAAATGAAGATGACCTCATAAAATAGTGGTCCTCTTAAGATATTATTTTAGCACAGGTACTCAACAGATTAGCTTTTCAATTTCTACATTTTTAACCCATTAAAAATGAATATTGACTAACAATTACATACCTTATTTAAAGGACAGATCTTTTAAAGAAATGTTTGGACTAAGGCTTAAGGGAAAGAAAAAGAAAGAAAAAGTCAAGAACTCTCAATACCTTTCACATATCTATGATTTTGAAACTTAGGAGATCAGTTTCATATTCAGGTAGGTTTATTTTCATACAGTTATAAAACAGGGAAACATAGTAGTGTAAACATACTAAATCATCTCTGCAGTTTTCAGTACAATAGTGAAATATACTAAACTTTTAAAAGCCATTTTGTATATTAAAAAATAACCTGACAACTGTGTACATTAAAGTGAGAAAAAAGGAATTTATATCATATCATTTCAGAAAAAATTAATCAATTTTGATGAATAACCTCTGAGGAGAATGGGACTGAGTCATAGGTATAATATAAAACATTTGGTTTCAATAAAATTGATTAGAACCTGGGAATAAATATAGCACTTGGTTTATTATCATAGAGAAAAATAAAGGAAAGTTCCTCAGTTAATTGGGACTGAATAATATTAAAGACTTATATGTAACTATTATAGACAGGGCCTGGAGCAATATTTTGCTACCAAGTTAAAATTAAATTATACTGGAGGCAATAGAATGTTTAACAAAATGAACAAAACAATACAATGTTCTTTGGTCTCTGTGGTCACCAACTACTAAACATTAAACATTTCAAGAAACCACTTCACCATAAGCATTTTCTTTTAAATTTTACTTAGAACAACTGTATTCTGAAGGGAAATCTAGTGTAGGTTCTATGCTATAAGAAAACAATTTCATCAGTGATACAAATACATTAAACAAAGAATGATACTACATACAATAGAAATATTTCCTCCTTCGAAGAATTTAACATTTAAGCTAATGAGATGTACATTTTTTTACTTATACTTGCATTTATTTTTATATTTATTCTTCTTTTAATTTATTTTATTATGTTAATCACCATACATTACATCATTAGTTTTTGATGTGTTCCATGATTCATTGTTTGCGTATAACACCCAGTGCTCCATTCAATACATGCCCCCCTTAATACCCATCACCAGGCTAACCCATCCCCCCACACCCCTCCCCTCTAGAACCCTCCATTTGTTTCTCAGAGTCCACTGTCTCTCATGGTTTGTCTCCCCATCCGATTCCACCCCCCTTCATTTTTCCCTTCCTACTATCTTCTATTTTTTTTTTAACATATAATGTATTATTTGTTTCAGAGATAGAGGTCTGTGATTCATCAGTCTTACACAATTCACAGCGCTTACCATAGTACATACCCTCCCCAATGTCTATCACCCAGCCATCCCATCCCTCCCACTCCTCACCACTCCAGCAAACCTCAGTTTGTTTCCTGAGATTAAGAATTCCTCATATCAGTGAGATCATATGATACATGTCTTTCTCTGATTGACTTATTTCACTTAGCATAATACCCTCTAGTTCCATCCACATTGTTGCAAATGGCAAGATTTCATTTTTTTGTTTTTGTTTTTGTTTTTTGATGGCTGCATAATATTCTATTGTATATATATACCACATCTTCTTTATCCATTCATCTGTTGATGGATGTCTTGGCTCTTTCCATAGTTTGGCTATTGTGGACATTGCTGCTATAAACATTGGGGTGCACGTACCCCTTCAGATCACTACTTTTGTATCTTTGGGGTAAATACCCAGTAGTGCAATTGCTGGGTCATACGATAGCTCTATTTTCAACTTTTTGAGGAACAATATATTTATTCTTAATATTATCATGATTCAAATGAATACAATGAAGAGGTTTGTGAGCTGCACACAACTTTTTTTTTTTCCCTATTGGTTTTCAAAACAGTAATATTGGGATTAAAAAAAAAAAAGTTGGTCAAAAGTAACAGAGGTGTAGGGTCAATCTTTAACTTCCCATCTTCCCTTGGACAACTACTTGAAATATCCCAAGCTTTCTTCCATTACTTTAGAACAGGGTAAATCTAATATTTCTCATTGGGTTAAGATTAGTTTCAGAAAATTTCTATATGTAGTAATTAAGACAGTATTTTTGCATATAAAATGATTCAATAAATATTCTTATTATCACCATACTGAAATTAACAAATTTTAAAAATAAAAGAAAATACTTTATAATTATAAATACAAAAAAAAATCTCCCAAAGAATAAATCCATGAGGACTACACCTTAAATTAGTAATACTCCCTTAGGAGGCGTATGTACTTATTTTAATAACTGGATTCAAAAGAGTGATTTTTATTTAAAATAATTTATCTTATTAAAATTTTATTTTATATGTAAATATTTTGACATATAGTATAGTAAATATACTAAATATAGAACATTTATGGTATATTTCATATTATGCTTAGTATTATGCTTAGTATTAGAGTTTATTTTAATCCATTTATTCACTTTGAGACATGTATATCAAAAACCTTTCTTTTTTAGAACATAAGAAAACACACTATATTTAATTTAAAAATTAAGAAATTGTATTCATCTTTCAATGTAATATTTTTACTTATGACTCCCTCACTAGAATCAGAATTTAGTTTTATTTCAAGTAATTTTTAAAAATTTTTTAATTTTAATTTTTTTAGATTTACTTATTTATTTTGAGAGAGAGAGAGAGCACAACAGTGGGGTGGGGGGCAGAGGGAGAGGGAAGAGAGAAAGGGAGAATCTTTAGTGGACTCCCTGTTAAGCTTGGAGCCTGAGGAGGGGCTTGATCCCATGACCTTGAGATCATGACCTGAGCCAAAATCAAGAGTTCGGTACTCAACCAACTGAGCCACCAGTGCCCCTCAAGTAATTTTTTTTAACATTTTTATTTATTTATTAGAGAGAGATCACAAGCAGGGGGAAGGGGTAGAGGGAGAAGTAGACTCCCTGCTGAGCAAGGAGCCTGATGTGGGACTTGATCCCAGGATGCTGGATCATGACCGTCGTGGAAGGCAGACACTTAATGGACTGAGTCACCCAGGCGCCCAGTAATTTTTTTTTTTTTGACTATGAAGTATACTTGATAATTTATTCTTACCCTCAGTTAGTATATAGACATTGCTCACCCACTAGCATGAGACACTGATGCCCTTGTGATAACTGAATAACAAAAGTGTTGTCTTTATATGTATGTTTGTATCTTCCATGTTCACCTCGAGATGTATTCTCCATCCTTCATCCTGCTCTGTACAGTGAGAAGCTGATGCTTGTGGATTGATACACTACTTCTCTTTGCCTTTGGTTCAAGTTCAGTTGAGCCATTAAGAGACAGCAGCCAGGATTTGGGGGTGAGAAGAATGTATCTGACACAGTAAATCAATATTAAGATAAATGTTTGTCCTGGCATTAGGTTCTTCTCTTGTTTTAATTTGTTTTGTATTTTTTTCTCAACGTTTATTATCGCCTGTGCTGCTTCCATTATAACAAAGTTTTCAGTTCCACATCAGTTTCATGGGAGCACAGTCCCTTCCACATGAGATGATGCTGACTTTGATTTATGGTACACTCTTGCATTCTTAGTGATGGAGAAAATTAGCATAGTCAAGATGGATATTTTCTCAGCATGAGATACCACTTTGCATATTTCTGTTCCATTTTTATACAAGAAGGTTCTGCAGAGTTGTGTTTTAATTTTTATAAACAGAGGAAAGCCTGAGGAACCTTATTACAATTCAGCCTTGGAACTGTTCTATGTTACTTTAAAACAACTCATCTCCACAACCTCATATTGCTTTTAGCAACCTATGCCCTACTGTAAAATGTGACATAAACCTGGAGACCAGGGGCACCTGGGTGACTCAGTCGTTAAGCGTCTGCCTTCGGCTCAGGTCATGATCCCAGAGTCCTGGGATCGAGCCTCGCATCGGGCTCCCTGCTCAGCGGGAAGTCTGCTTCTCCCTCTCCCACTCTGCCTGCTTGTGTTCCTTCCCTCGTTGTCTCTCTCTCTGTGTCAAATAAATAAGTAAATAAAATCTTTAAAAAAAATAAATGTGGAGAACATAATGTCATAGTTCTGAAGATGATTAAATGTCATAAGATATGCGAGCCATTTGTAACAGTTTCAGATATAATATATGCTATATAAGCTGCTTGAATACTCAAAAATATTCAAACAATGTATATTTTACAAACTATATCTCTAAACTTTGCAACTTTAATTTGGTAATTATAAACACATATACTGGGCGCCTGGGTGGCTCAGTCGTTAAGTGTCTGCCTTTGGCTCAGGTCATGATCCCAGGGTCCTGGGATGGAGTCCCACATCAGACTCCTTGCTCAGTGGGGAGCCTGCTTCTCCCTCTCCCACTCCCCCTGCTTGTGTTCCCTCTCTCACTGTGTCTCTCTCTGTCAAATAAATAAATAAAATTTAAAAAAAATAAAAAAAACACACACTATAATTAATGAGTCAAAGAAGAAATCACAATAGGAATAAAAAACCTATTTAGAACTAATGGATAAAGGAACCACTACAATAAAAAAAAGTTGTGATACAGTAACTGTGTTAAATAACGGGAAATTTGTAATATTAAATTCTCATATTAGGAAATTATAAGATAGAAACTAAAATCTTAAATGTCAAACTTAAATACTTGCAAAATGAATCATAATATATATAGATACTTATTAACAATGGATTCATTCAAAATATATTTATCAGTTTTTTTTGAGCCAAAATCAAGAGTTCGGTACTCAACCAACTGAGCCACCAGTGCCCCTCAAGTAATTTTTTTTTTAACATTTTACTCAAAAATGTTGAGTAAATGTTAGTTTTTTTACTCAAAAATGTTGAGTAAATGTTAGTATAAAATTACTTATTTTTTGAGTAAATATACTAAATATAGAACATTTATGGTATATTTCATATTATGCTTAGTTACTCAAAAAATAAGTAATTTTATACTAATATATGATGTGCAACAATACAAGCAGAATTTGATCTCACTGGTAAAATCGTATGATTTTCTTTTTTGCACTAATTGTGGAGTTCTTGCTGGGGTGATCAAATTTTTATTTTACTAGTCACATTTTCACCTTCTCCTATATATATATATATATATTTATTGTCAGTAAAAGCCTTTCTTTTCTTCTTTAGGTCATTATGCAGCTGCATTTTATGCTCTGTTTAAAATGGAATGACTAATAAAAATCAGTAATTTATTGACAAAACAAATGACTACTGTATACATGGTAAGCAGAGTTAATAAAATGCTTTATTGATAGAATTTATTTATTCCCATCTGATTAAGGTGTAAGGGTAAAAATCTTTCCTTAAAGCCTACCAATATTGCAAAATTTACATCACTTGGGAGAAATCAAACACATTCAAATCACCTTCTAAACTGTCATCATGGCTCTTATGTCCTGGACATAATTGAAATAAAATTATTATAAGGGAATAAAGAGATTAGTTATAAGAGGAAGTGTATGTGGCTAGGAGAGTTTAAACAAAGCTTTGTTTTGACTTTATATTTCTTATGAATTTTTATTCATTCACTCCCAAATTATCAATTGAGCCTGGATAAATGGCATTGACCCTGTCAACCTGAGGCTTGTGAAGAGATTCCAGAGAAGAGACGCGTACTGAGGACACTACAATCGATTGTAGTACAGTAACTATGACACATAGCTATGTGTACGCACACATAATATGACATGCTGAAGCTGATAGGTTAACACGTTTTAGCTCTGCCTCTAGAAATCATTGGCTGCATTTAACAGACTTACTCAAAGTTGAAAATTATTCTAACGAATAAACCAGGAGAGTATTTTATTTTTATATGAGATAGGTTTTTGAATTTTATTTTGGTGGTCATTTCAAAGATTATACTCCTAAACAATTATATTTATGTTTTATAATAAGAAGGTGAGGTCATAAAGAAATACCTTTAATTTTTTTCTACCAGAGTACCTCAGATGGGAAAGGAGTATAATTACATAACTCTTCCTTTTCTACAATGGGTCTGGGATCACAGCCACGAGGTTTGTTGTTACTGTTGTTTTAGAATTGAATGTGCTTTCTCTTAAATATCCATGTAATTTTTATGTCATATACAAGATAGTTTTGTTTGGGAAGAAGATAATATAATTTGATTTTGCTTACTTCTTGCCATATTCTTTGAGTAATATTTTATTCCATATTATTTCCATAATCTTTGAGTAAGTTGCTGAGTGCAGAATGACCCAATGTATTTGTCCTTCAACTCAGTATTCTAACATTGTGGAAATTAGACATATTATGTGAATTGGACTGAATTTTACCCATGATTTATCCTTTCTGTCCAATATGGTCTACTTGTTGGTTTTCTCTGTGGGTATACCAGTGTTTTCTGGTTCTCATTCTTATGTCTGTTCAGACTAAATCTTTATTGCAATTTTGGACTAATATTTAGTTTCATCTTTCCATCTACTTTGTTTCTCTTCCCCTTTGGTATCTAGCTTATACTTAATTCAGTATCTCTTTTTTTTTAATGCTAACTTTAGAATTTACAGTAACCACTGTGATATTTTACCTTATTAGACCCATCCTATTTGGGATTTTATAAATATTATTCATCTCAAGTAGTGTGTCAAATCTATTGCTATTATTTATCCCCAAATTTAATTCTCTTTTTGTACATCTTTATCAAAATCATTGGAAGAAATATCTAATATCTAGAGTTTGCTAAATAACTATTTGGTTCTACTATATGCCACTAAGAGCTTTTTCTCCAGGATATCATTAGAATAATAATCCATAGTCCTTGCCTCAATTATACATGTAAGTCTGTATACACTAAATTTAATAATGCCTCAGTCCACTTTTTCCACTTTTTGAAAAATAATATTATGAAAAGTTTAGTTATCTCATTTTCCTAAAATGCTCATCTGAGAGTAAATTTATCAAGAAAGAAAATTCTACATTGAATGCCTTATTCTTGGCAAAACCATCTTAACCTCTGGGAATCAATTTCCTTTCTAAGTGCTCCCTCATCATTTGTCACAAGTAAGTGAAAAATTATTTTCTGTTTAAACGTAGCAATCTTTGTATTGTATTATAACTTAACAAAGTCTAACTTTTAAAATATTTTGAACAATTCTATTTAAAATTTGCAAAAGTGTAGTGACAATCTCAAATTTTGACATGTTGTTGAAACTAGCTAGTTTAAATGAAATTGACAATCACTTGCAAGTCATTTATTATAACTTTTCCGATCCGACAGTAGGCATAGAGTAGTGCCGGATGTCAACACCTTTCATTTATTTTCAGAACAATAAACACAATTTTGATGAAAGTCATAAATATAGCAGCCTAGAAAGAAATCTAAGAGAACAGCATAAGTTTTTGGAGCACTGATTAGTTTCAAGCATAAATTAACTTTCCTGTTTGTTTTGTTCTTTTCTTCCCCTCTCCCAACCCAGAAATTTACATATTAGAAGCTACCCCAAGGGGCTTTCTGAACTCCCAGGTTTCTATAGATACTTGTGGTGGCAGCTTTACCATCAACTGACATTTAATATTATAACAGTTAATTTCGGAAGAGGACTTAACTTTAGAGAAGAAAAGACAGGAAATTATTTTTCCAAGAATATTTGCTTTAATTAATTTATTTGAAATTAAATCTTCTCTATATATTCTGTATACATAACTGTTGTTCCTGCTTTCTCCCCTCCACTATTCTTTCATTCTGCTCTTTCCCATCTTTTTCAGTATGTAGGTTAGGTGAACTATTCTTTCTTCTAAGTGAGGTGGTCTGATGGGATACAAAGGTTGAAGAAAAATATTTTTATTCTTCCAACAAGAAGTTATGAAAGTCAGTGAAACTTTGATTAGACATTTACTAATTTTGTCTTTCTAATCATGACAAACAACAACCTAAAAGAGCTCTTTTTGTACTGTAACCTGTATCCCCTCTTGAATATAATGTCTTGGATGGAGTAGCAGTAGTCATTATGAACATTTCCTCACTCTCAAACGCACACATGGCATCAGCCTTGACACATACGTTTGCATACATTTGTACATGTATGTATCTTCCTGCTCTGACTTTCATTATTAAGTTTTGAATCTGGAAAGAGTTAGGGGTAACATAAACAGAACATTTCAAGCAGACATTCAACAAAAATTAAAGATATTCAAGGAAAAATAGATAATAGGTGTAATAAGCATATGAATATCATATCAGTTGTAAGAAACAGAATAGGGTTAGTGTAGCTTGTGATTTCATAAGAGAAGCATTTTGGGTTGACGATGAGCTTAAGTTAATTTCATAATTGTAGAAACCTAAAACGTTAGAAAGGAAGATCACTGCTGTTGAAAAAAAGAAATTGCTATATTCTGGTATTGATTAAGGCATCTAATATTTGATTTATACAATGTTTAAAATTTCTTTTGAGGTATATTTCTACTGCACCAGGTTAGAAAACCACATTTCCTAGAATTCTCTTCTTTGCATAGTCTGAGGTTTTCATGGGGAATAGGTCACAAGGGACATTTTATGTGAGAATTTCAGGGCACATGAGAAGCAGCAGCTGCCTTCTCTTTGTACTAGAAGATGTGTACTGGGCATGAGGGGCTGTTGCAGCTCACACATGATGTCTATTCATCTGCTGGTTTGCGTGGTTGTTGTGGGAAGCAATAGGGCCCATAGCAACTCCATCTCCTGAATCCCATGCTTCAATTTCTTGAATCCTGATCCAGCTTCATGATGAAGGTCTCCATGTTGTGCTGGAGGATACTTCCATTGGAAGTAGGAGGCTTGGCAGCAGTAAGAGATTCAGATTTAATCCCTTCTTCTGGGTTCCACCCTTATGGGTTGCTTTCCACACTTATGCCCATGTTCTTTATAAATTATGTGTCCTGCATTGAAAGAATAACCTCAAAAAAACTGTGTATTTAGCCCTACAATTGAGCTGGAAAGAATCCATGTCATAGGTCTTACATATTTATACATGTACGTGCACACGAGGATTTCAGTTGACTGTGTGTCTCCAGGATTACAATCCCTAAGATTCCAAATAGACACTTGTGTTTGCCATAGCCTCATTGTCTTCTTGGCCACGCTTGCCACTTCAAAATTCAATGTTAGAAATTTTAGTTTTCTAGCTCTACTTTTTTTTTTTTTTTTGATTATCTAATTTCTTAAAACTTGACAATTTAACTCACAGTATTTTATTCTCTTGACCTCTGTTACCCCCAGTTATAAAGCTTCCCCCATTTCTTACAGCACTGACTCAGTGATGGTGTATCATTGCTTCATCTGACAGAGGTCTTACTAGGTTTTTCAAGTTAATGAATTGTCCTATTGATGTGGGAAACAAAAACAGAAGAAAAATTATTAAATTTCCTTACTACCTAGAGCCCACTGACAAGTCCCTGAAACAGGCAGAGTGACATTCCTCTAGGGACTCAACTGATGCAATGTTAATACTTTGCTAAGGGCAAAAGGCAATCCTACCCTGAGCACCCTGCCCCCCCCCCGTCCCCCCCCAGGATCCTGTAAGTCTACTTTAAGTATAAAAATTCCTTTGGAAACTTCCTTTATCTCTAAAACCCCCAAGATACGTTTTGGCAATCATCCCCCAAGCATATGGCCCACCAATATACATCTGAAGGGTCTCATGACTAAGGTTTTATTAGATGGTAATAAATGACCTTTTCCCAAAAATAGCTAGCCCCTTCAAGGTCCTGGAAACCTTGCTTCCAAAATTCCTTAGAGACTTACACTGTCCCTAATCCCCTCCCAAATCGAAAGTATATAATGGGCCACTCTGCATGACCCTGGTGCAGCTCTTTCTGCCCATGGGTCCTGTCCCTGTGCTTTGATAAAATCATTTTTTTGCACCAAAGACGTCTCAAGAATTATTTCTTGGCCATTGGCTTCAAACCCTAATAACGTCTTTCCTCCATCACTATTGATGTGGTTTTGGAATATAAGTGAAGTACAGTGGGATGAGGTCCAGAGCCAACGGCCAAGTCTTGAGACATCTCTGGTGCAAAAAGGTGGTTTATTAAAGCACAGGGACAGGACCCGTGGGCAGAAAGAGCTGCTGCCCCAAAGTTGTGAGGGGTGGCTGATTATATACTATGGGGTTGGGGGAGGTAAGGAAAAAGGGAGGTTTCAAAAGAACTTTCATATGCTAAAGAGGAACTACAAGATATCAGAGGCCTTGGGCGCCTGGGTGGCTCAGTTGGTTAAGCGACTGCCTTCGGCTCAGGTCATGATCCTGGAGTCCCTGGATCGAGTCCCGCATCGGGCTCCCTGCTCGGCAGGGAGCCTGCTTCTCCCTCTGACCCTACCCCCTCTCATGTGCTCTCTCTCTCATTCTCTCTGTCTCAAATAAATAAATAAAATCTTTAAAAAAAAAAAAAAGATATCAGAGGCCTTGCCATTGTCATGTTAAGGTTGTTTTCCCCTCTAGCAAGGCATTAACATTAAGATAGTTGGGAGATTCCTTGAAGAATGTGCCATATGTCCCACCCAGGAGTGGGGAGTGGGGGGAGGTTGTAGGGTGTCAGCTTGTGCTTTGTCTTCAGCTCGCCTTCTGTTCCCTCATCACTATCAAGTATCCATTTACATTGGGTAGCTAAGAATCTATATAGTGTGTGCTATTTTTACAAAACCTTATGCTAGAATTGTTTCTATATAACAATGATCTTTGTTGTTGTTGATTTCCCTCTATACTGCCACAGTAATTCCAGTGTTTTCAGCCTTGTTGGTCTAGTTTCACCTTTAAAATGTTTGTTTGTGTGCGTGTGTGTGTGTGTTTTTTTTTTTTTGATGACACCTTTATCCTTGCTCATATACTATTTCTGAAATTTCATCACCTTGAATTTTTCATCTATTTTTCTATGACCTCTTGTTAATTAATCTATCCATGTATGTGTTAAAACTTCAAATAAGGGTAAAAGCTACATTAAAAAATTGCAAGTGTGGTTTACCACTGGCTATTGTTTAAACCAATAATGTAATTGGCTGTAGATAATGGAGGAAGGCACCACACTGTGTTTACAGCAAAACAGCCTGATGGGTTATTCTGTTTAATTCAAATGCTTAGACATAAGCTTTATTACTCCATCCTATACATGTTTCCCCCTGCAAACAGCAAGTAATTAACATTACTTTGGGTCAATTTGTTTCAGATATCAAGGTTATAACATGTGCATTCAATTCTCATTCAGATGTCCGGCAGAACTTCAGAAAACCTTTTGCAGGCAACGGAAGGAACTCTGTCAGGTTGTTTCATCTTCCCAATCACTTGTGAAGAGCTTGTTACGTACAAGTGGAGAGAAATTTTCTTACAAACAAATGGGACAATCAAAAGAGGAACTTGATGTGGCTATTTTTAAAAAAGAGTCATTTCAAAGATTGTATCCATGCCTCTGAGTGGAGGAAATTTCAGTGAGAAAATTTGGTAATGGTACTATGACTGCTATAAATATTGTTTTCAGCTAGCTTGTATTGAGTTATTAACATGAGATAGGCAGAATGCTTTGTATTACATGTGTTAGCTCTTTTAATATAGGTAAAACCTAAATGAACTCTAAGAGTACAACAAATTAAATGCAGTAAAAATCTATTTGAATGAAATCAGTAAAATGGTATCCACAGACCAGGCATAAAAGACCCCAAGTTTTCTAAATATGTTTACCAAATTTTGTAATTTATTTTCAAACTTTTCTCGGATGTTGCGGGGGCGGGGCATTGGTCATTTTTTTGGTCATTTTTATTTATTTTTTAGACAACTGATAATTTATATAAAAGGTTGATTTAAACATCTACAAAGGTGACTTCAACCTCCACTTCTGGCTCAATACTGTTGGAAGTAATTTGCTGTTAGGGTGCACAAGGTGAAAGTAAAGACACACGATTCAATTAATTAATTAACCTAATTTGCTGTTAATCTCAGGACTGTGCAAATCATTGAGTCGCTTGTGGATCCTCATCTGAAAATGATCCCAAGTCTTTGAAACTTCAAAACAAGGAATTTTTCTTATAGTGATTCTCAGAGTCTTGGTCCTTCCACTTTGAGATTCTTTTCCTTTATGCCTCTGAGCAAATCAGCACATACCTTCTCCAAAGATTTTATGCTGTGGCCAGTTAGAGTAATTCTAATTTGGTGAATCACAACCTCTGGTTCCAAGGCTGTCTTCCCAGTGTCTTTAAAAGCCATTGCCCTGGGTGGCTGCTTGCTCTACTTGTTCCTTGGGGAGAGCAAACAGCAGGGAGTGAGGAGCGGTAGTGGAGTGTGCAGAGCTCTGTTGTGGCTGCCCCTGAGTCCTCCTCAAAGAGCTTTTGGTCATTTTTACACGAACATTTTTCTTTTTAGAAAATGAATACCTTCTTAGTACAGACCCTTAGTTTTTATAGGAGGGAGAAAAAAGATTTTTTTAATTAAATAATGTGGGGGTGCTTAGGTTGCTCAGTCAGTTAGCATGGGATTCTTGTTTGGCTCAGGTCATGATCTCGGTCAGGGTCCCGGGATCAAGCCCACTTTGGTCTCTGTGCTCAGTGTGGAGTCTGTTGGAGATCCTCTCTCTCTCTCCTTCCCTCTGTTCCTCTCCCTGCTCTCCTGCTCTCTCTCTAAAATCTTTTTTAAAAAATTAACTAGTTAATTAATTAATTGAATCGTGTGTCTTTACTTTCACCTTGTATTTTTAAAAACACCTTAGCTACATATTCTTATGGCATTCATATTACAATGTATGGAATTCAGTGTGGGAGGTATTATTATCCCTATTTGATATATGAGATAAATTAGAGACAAAAATTTTTGATTGGTACAAAGTCACATAGTAACTCTGTGATATATGCACTAGCCACCATTTGAGACTCAGGCAATTAGAAAGTTCTTTTAGAGGCACTTCACTAAACCTGTTTTCCATTATCCTTATATCCCATGGAAAATTCTGACAAATTCTAAATTGAAGGGGAAAGAATTTTTTTTGTGCTATGTGATCTATCAACTTAATAAACAACTAACAAATATTATATGCAGAATATGGAAATTTCATCAGGTCAAAAACATCAAAAAGACATTATTTTCATATTTTGGATATAAATCAGTATTCTGGAAACTGCTATTTTTAAATCTTAAAAAAATTTGCATTAATTTTTCATGTGAAATTTTGACAAGTTGTGTGCTTTATCTTTCAAAGGTATTTGTAAAAGATTGTAGAAGAAAGTATTTCCTACATAATTGTGTTCTTTGTGGTCATACAGTCATAGGTGGGTTTGATTTAAAAATATATTTTATAACATACTTTTTAATGTATTTATTTATTATTTATACTTGGATTACAACCCATCACTTACTGATTTAATTTTTTCCATGTAAGAAGATTCTTAAGTAGTAAAAGTAAAATTAATGTCACTCTTCACTATTCATGAATCATAACACTTTGTTGTGTAAAAAAAATGCATAGATATGTATGTGATAGTTAATGTCTATATCTGGGAAGAAGAGAAATAATAGAATTTATAGAAATAATAGCAATTGCAGTCCACAGTACACGAATTGATCAATGTTTAGTTTTGTTTAGGTTTTTTTTATTTTATTTTGCTTTATATATGCTAGCCACATTGTGTTTCATTAGTGACAAAATGTTAGCTTTTTGGAACTTCAATCAGAACTTATAAGAACACCTTAGCAATTGATTCAAGTCTTCACAGAATTAACTAGATTTAATTTGTATTTTAATGGTTAAGAAGAATGTGTAATAAAAATAATCTTTGTTATGTCTATTCATTTAATTGGAACTTAACTTCACCTATATTTAAGTTTATTAATGTTCTTTAGTGTAAGGACAATGTCTTACTCTGGATTAGTAGATACAAAGTGCCTGTAAACAGTATTTATTTGAAACATGTTGACAATTAATAAAAGCAAGGTATTAATTTGCTAATAGCTCATTCTCCTGGGGCAGTATTTTCCAATCAAAGAACCTCATTTACACCAATAGACATTTACATGTAACGTAAAACTGTGTTTTATGTTAATTAATTATATTAATTAATATTCCAATTATCTTTAGAATTTTCCCATATGAGATTCTCTGGAATAATTAACTATCATATCTTTTGATCTAAAGTTCTTTTTTTATTATAATTTATGATTTTTTTACCCTTCTTTTTTCAGTTGATTGAAAATAAAATAAATGCATTCAAACTTATATTCATTTTTCATTTAAATTGAGAGTATACTTAAATTTAATTTCCCATAATACCAAACATTGTTTAATACAAAATTCAAAGAATCAAAGCAATCCTAATGTTGCCATTTTTTGCATTTTCCTTCAGCTTAAAATTATATTTATCTTATTTTTTTGAAATAAATAACTCTTGGTAAATATTATCTCCTACCTCAAAACAAAGTAAGTAAAGCAATAAAGAAAAGATTAAAGAGAAATTGTTTCTTTTTAACTTAAATATATTTATAAATAAGATCAACCATATAAGGTGGAAAATAATCATTTAGGTAAATATTTGGTGATATATGTGTCTATATGTGTAAGAATCTTGTCCAAGAAGGAGAGGATATGTTGATGTCTAAGATCCATTTATTTTTTATTAATAAAATGGAAAAAAAAAGTTTATCAATTAACAAACATTGCCTAATAAACATTGCCTAAAAAAACAAAAATATATTGATATTAATTATCTATATTTTATCAATATTTTAAATATTTTTTATTTGTACTTCTTCACTAAAATCTGAATATGCTGGCAAAAAAGCTCCTAAATGTTAAGCTTATTTATAGAAAATTATGATCTGAATTCCATATTCCCACAATCATGAATAGATGTTGGTATTTCCCCCCACACACACACAGGTGAAAATTATGCATATGAGATACTAAATAGGAAAAAAAAATAAAGATTTATGTGGTGGGGTTAAATCAATGAGTTAAAAAATGCAGACTACATATAAAATAATTAAGAATTAATGCCCCATTCATAAAAGTACTCTTTATTTTTTTTCATAGAAGTACTCTTTAAAATAATCAATAACTTTTGAGAGATGAGCAGATTACACCTAAAGTATATTTTTAAATCTTGACAACTGCATATGAAGAGGAGTATTGAGAAACAGGAGTGGATTAAGCATTCTGTGAGCTACTGGGAACTTTAGCCCTGACTCTAACTCCAACTGTACTAGGAAAATGGAAAAGAGGAGATGTTGGGGTGATATGCTTAACTTCATATATTTGAATGTCTGTCATGCTGAAAATTGATTAGAGCATTTATTTTGATCTCAAGGTAGGTCTGAGAATAAGGGTGACAGTCACTTTGGTGCTTGAAATGCAAACCAAGGCCATTGACCGTCATTCAGTGTTCTTCAGTGCCTTTTAAATGTGAGAGAGCAACGTGGCATAGAGACTACAGGCATACCTCAGAGAGATTGCAGGTTTGGCTCCAGACCAGTGCAATAGTGCCAGTCAAATGAATTTTTTGGTTTCACAGTGTATATAAAAGTTATGTTTATATGATGCTGTAGTGTATTAAGTGTGCAATAGTATTGCATCTAAAATAACAATGTGCATACCTTAATTAAAAATATTTTATTACTAAAAAGTGCTAATCATCATTTGAGCTTTCAGCGAGTCATAATCATTAATCATAGATCATCATAACAAATGCAATGATAATGAAAAAGTTTGAAATATTGTGATAATTACCAAAATTACCAGAGACATGAAGTGACCAAATGTTATTGGAAAAATGGTACCCATGGGATTGCTGGATGTAGGGTTTGCCGCAAACCTTCAATTTGTAAGAACACAACTATCTGCAAAGCGCAATAAAGCAAAGCACAATAAAATGAGGTATGCCTGTATGTTAAATTTTGTGTCAGATAATTCAGATCATAGACATAAATGTTTTGTGGATTTGGAAAGTTATTTATGTGTCTGAGGATGTTACCTTATATAACAATAAATGGCTTATTCATAGGTTATTAGGATTAAATAATGTAAGTGAAATGGCTGACACATAACAGTTTCTTAGTCAAGTTCTTATATTTACCCAATTCAATGTTTTTGTTTTTGTTTTTTTTAAAGATTTTATTTATTTGACAGAGAGAGACACAGCAAGAGAGGGAACACAAGCGGGGGAGTGGGAGAGGGAGAAGCAGGCTTTCCGCCAAGCAGGGAGCCCGATGCGGGGCTCGATCCCAGAACCCTGGGATCATGACCTGAGCCGAAGGCAGACGCTTAACGACTGAGCCACCCAGGCAATGTTTTAATGGGTGTATGATACTAATGAAAGGTGAGCTTTAATAATTAAAAAAAATAATTTTATTACATTTAAAATTATTACTTGAACTACATTCTTATAGTCCCCAAATTTCATTGCGATATGAATTTAGAAGGCTGACATGTAAAGAATTGCAAGCTTCTAGGGCGCCTGGGTGGCTCAGTTGGTTAAGCGACTGCCTTCGGCTCAGGTCATGATCCTGGAGTCCCTGGATCGAGTCCCACATCGGGCTCCCTGCTCGGCAGGGAGTCTGCTTCTCCCTCTGACCCTCCCCCCTCTCATGTGCTCTCTCTCTCTCATTCTCTCTGTCTCAAATAAATAAATAAAATCTTTAAAAAAAAAAAAGAATTGCAAGCTTCTCTAGTTGAATAAATTTTCTATAAATTTGCTCATTCATGCAAGAAAATATATCACACCAATCAAATTGCAGATATAATAATGAAAAAGCAAAATTGTGCTGTGAGTTTTGAACACCTCTTTAATTTGACAGCAGTTACCTGACTAGAGATGAAAAAGACAGAATTATTTACAACTGCAGAAATTGCTGCTGGGTTGAAATTGACATTGAAGAAATGTACCCTTTAGCAATCCCCCTTGGCAAGAGTGCTAACATGTCACTGTAAATAACCCTGCTGGGATCAGTTGTCATGCCCCCCAGGGACACTGTTGTCTATAACACAAAAAAGGAATGAGAGGAAAGATTTTCTGCTAGAACATGAGTCATTTCTAAGCATTAAACTAACAAAGCTTGCACTAAGTCAGATGAGAAGTACACTGTGGGAAATTGCATAGAAGCTGCACATCAGCAAAATGTCTTGGCAGGAAATGGCTGGACATGTAGAAGTACAATCACTGTCTTATTTATTTGTCACTCTTGGGAACACTAATATGAAAGTGACTAATATAGTATAATAGTTCCCAGAACCAATTAATTAATCATAGCATGCCATTAATAGTTACATTCCTTGGGGGAATATTTCAGGCTCAGGGAAATTAAACTATTTTATTATGATAAAGTTTTCCCAGTCAAAAGTACTTCAAATTTACATTCTCACACGGTTAACAAGGTGGGGATTTCCTAAATGAAGGAATTATTGTCATATGGACTACAGGTGAGTTCTGGAGAAAATTAACTTAAGTGTCCATGAGGAGTAAAATTAGAAATAGGTTCTTTCTGGTCTTTTTCTTGTGCTTTGCATTAATTGAAAATATTTAATGCATTGTTCCCATTTTTGAAACACCAAATTGTGATCAATTCAACTTTCCTTTAAAATACTGTCCAATACCTGCTTTGCATTTCAAATAAATGGGACAGAGGCCCAGTCTCTTAGTTGAAAAGTTTGAAGTTAGTTTATAACTTCCTTATTGCAAAAATGTTAGTCATTTTTTTTCTTCTTTAAGTTATACTGGTTCCTCAAAATCAGGCAAAGTTAATGTCTTTCAAGAGTTTGACTTTGTTCATATTATTGCAAATTTCAATTGTTTCACTGATAGTAATATTAAATATCTAAGTAAGTGCATAAAGTACAGCAAATTTATTTTCTTTATTTCTTCCTCCCTGAAACATGTGTCCTTATGATACAACCATTTTTCACTATCCCCAGCGCAATGCATCACCTACTTAAACAGTGTCCAACACTCTCAACCTCATTAATGAAAACAATATTGAAATTAAAGTTTTCTTAGTTTGTAGTTTGCATATATTTTTCCATTTAAAGGGAGAAATTATTTTTTAATGTTGATCTTTCTGTAGGACTCGGTGTACAGATCACCAATGGTCCACTCTAGTCCTCATTTATACCATATTGTATGTAATTATTTTTTCTATGGCATTTTTCCTTCTTATTTCCCTCTGGATATTAGCCTCTGAGCTGATTATCTAGGTCAGTGATTATTCCCCATACTCTATAGCCTCAATGTTCATTACTTACAACCTTTAAATATATAATAGGAAATACTGTTTCTCTTAGATTTTCTCTTCTGACCACTTAGAAACTATTTTTCCTCCCCTATACCTGTCACACTAATTAATGGGCAGGATTGTTCCTGTGATCAGTAGCTACGTATATCCCCCAGTATATGAGGCAAACATGTTATGAACACATGTGACATGATAATGTTAAACCATTACCAGGAAAACGTTCTCAGAGTGAAGAGAGACTACAGAGCATGGGAATGAAACTTGGTTTGGGGTGCATATTATGAATTTCTTATCAGAAACTGGAGGTGCTCAAGAACTGAATCTTTTCTATCTAAACTCTATCCTCCTTTAGGGGATGGTTAGTGTAGGGGAAGAAAAATAATTTTCCCTCTATCCTTGTAAGTTCTTGGCTGAGACTCCCCTTGTAATAGAAGACAAACTAACAAAGAAAAATGAACAAGTTTAAGGACATATTTGTAACAGGGAAAACAAACAAACAAACAACAACAACAAAAAACCCTTAATATGTTGGACTCCATGTTGTTTCTATTTCCCTTGTTGTTACAACCTAAAAGTTAGAAACTTCTGCTTAGCCCCACATGTAGGCATATTAACCATCAAAGGGATTTTGCATACAGCTAAGATTTGCAAAAACCACTCTTTACCCAAAACCTACCTCACCAGAGGAGATAGGGAAGTAGCCAGAGAAGTCATTATCCCAATTCCTTCAAGATTGAGGAATGATCATAACTCAGAGGAGATTAAAACCATGCCCCATAGGGTTAATGAGTTTAAAACTAGCAGAAAATTTAAAGCTTGTGTTTCAGAGAACTATTTCTTCCTAATCAGCTCTTGTATCTTTTCAGACTCCACTAACAAAGCCACTAGCTGTCTCTTTGGAAGCCTGGATTCAAAGTCAACTTATGTGGTTCCAGCCCATGAACAAGCAAGGCCCTGCATTACTTACCTGAGATAATGAGCCCAAGGCCCCATCCAGTTTCGACCAGCTCTTCTTGTCCTAAAATAATCCTGAGGTCAGGGCCTAAATTTCTCCTCCTTCTGCTGTTAAGTCTCCACCCCAAAGTGAACATGGAATGTATGTTATATATGTTTGCTCAATGCACATACTCCATCTTTCCTCATGCATAGTCGTAAGTTTCCCCACCCTTTTCATCAATAAGTATGTAATCTCAACCCCTATGATTATAAAAAAAACTTATTCCCTCCCCTTTTGGGGAAGCGCATTTAAAGTTTAGCCTCTCATCTTGTTTGGCTGGCTCTCAAATAAACCCTTTCTTTGCTGCATACTTGATGTCTTGATGAGTGGCTTTGCTGCACATCAGGCAGGCAGACACACTTGGGTTCAATTACCTATTTACCTTCTGTATACATGAGGGATACCCAGAAAAATGGAGTAATTCCACATAATGACCGAAGCCATCACCTTAAATATCATCTCCAGCTGAAGACAAAAGGAGACTGGGCTGGGAGAGCCAAGTTTTCAGGAAAAGAACCCTAAATAAGTGTATGATTGTTATGCAGATTTAAGTCTGTGCCTTTTTATTTTCTACAGATTTTGTCATCCTCCTATTCCTGGTATAGAGAAGAAGTCACCCTTGCAAATGGATATTTTTCTTATAAATGTAAATGTTTCCTACAGAAGGATAACTTCTGCCAGTTTTCAGAGCTTCTCTTGTGTCCATAGTTTCGTAAAAATAATCACCTGAAGATAATCCTAATGCCAAAGAGGCATGTTTTGTGGTGGCAAATTCTGCCTCTTTTGAACGACTATATAATTTATTGTCAAAACAGAACATTTTTGAGGTTGAAGGTACTGTTAATAATTATGTCAGCATTAAAACCCTAAATCCATATTCTTATATAGTCCTTAGATATAATCTCACTCTACCATAACACTTTGCCAATAAACCTCAATTAAAACAGTAGCTCATTTTCCAAAATTTCAGAACTTATCCTTGGATAGTTCCCTTCATTAGGCACATACTAACTATCCTTAATAAAATGTACTCCTATAAACAGACCAAAAATTGAGATCTTTTTCTAGATAGCCTGATTTTAAATTGGGCTTTGGCCAAAAATAGTAGTGTTGAATATATTTTCAAAATGTTTAAGCTTGGAACAATAAAATAGTAATAAAACATTAGGACTAGGGGTGCTTGGGTGACTCAGTCAGTTGGACATTGGTTTCTTGGTTTTGGCTCAGGTCATGATCTCAGGGTCCTGCAACTGAGACCCAAGTTGGGCTCTGCTTTCAGCACAGAGTCTGCTTGAGATTCTCTCCTTCTTCCTCTGCTCTTCTTCCTGCTCACATGCTCTCTCTCTCTCATAAATAAATAATAAATAAAATAAATAAATAAAATCTTAAAAAAAAACACATTAGGACTAAAACACAAAACCTATACATAAATAGAACTTGATATAATATTAAAAGTAAAATGGCTCATAATACTGGTATGCATAATGTTGTACTATGGAATTTTGTTACAAATGATAAAAAATCCAATAATTATCATTACCCTGTTAAAAAGAAACAATAGACCCAAAATGGAATCATTTTTGCTAAGCTCCACCAAGACTTAAAGCCTAATCTAATGGCAATTGCAGTCTCTCCCAGGGCTGAAATTTTAAGCCAATCAGTCTGGAATTTTCAGATTACCATTGGTGATATACTTTGCATGATAAGACCCCGTCTTCCCATAAGGTGAGGTAACCTGGCCTGAAATAATCCATTCTTTTAACTTCCTTCTGCTGATAAAAATCTTCATTTTGTACAACTCCTCAGATCTCCCCTCTATTTGCTAAATGGAGTGTTGCCCAATTTATGAATCATTGAATACAGCCAATTAGATCTTTAAATTTACTCAGCTGAATTTTTTTTTTTTTTTAACAGATTTAGTCACAGTGATGGTAATCAAAACAAACTTCCTGTGGCATACAGGGACAAGGAGAAACAGGTGTGGTACCCATAAGCACTTTGAGTTCACTCTTTCTCACCATTTCTGTGAGCCCTAAGTTTCTCTTGGTTTTGAGCTCTGCTCTCTTTGCATTGAGTTCCCAATCTAATTGGCTTTCCAGTCAGTTCCCCATTTGATTAGAAACCCTAGGCCTGGTTTTGTACCCAGACTCCCAGATTCTGTGTTAGGAGCTGTTGGTGGCAGCTGAAATTCCTCATTTCTGTGGAATCAGTCCACAGTCCCCATATGTTGAAGTCTGCTGGTTCAATCCTTTCCTCAATCTAAAGTTCCATGGGAATTGGTGGTGGTTAGTGACAGGAATCAGACTGGGTCTGACTGAAAAACTAAACTAGTCCTGGAGTTGGACTGGGTCTAACTTGAGCTCAACTGGGTCTAATAAAGTCCTGTTGATGAGCATCTTGGAAGCCAGAAAGCTGCAAAATTTGGTGGGCATGGGCTGAGGACTTAAAGCCTGTTAGAGCACTAGCCACCTCAAGAAGACTCCTGTGAGGATGAGTTGGTTACAGAATGGGTTAGATATGAGACAGGGAAATCAAAGGGGCCCCATGAAAGAAAAAAAAAACTGTTGGTTCCCCCCACCCCCCTTTACTTCTTCTTCTATTCTTGCTAGGACCTGTACCCTTGCCCTACACATGCCTTGATATATGTCTTCCTTGTAAGGGACAAAGAGTTAATGATATCTTTGGAGTTTTCCAGCACAATTGGTAATATCTAAACCATTGGCGCTAGACATCTCAATGCCAAGACCCCTGGCTTCAAGGAATAAGTGTCTTATAATGGACACTTGGACCTTGGCCTTCTGTTTCCCGGATACCTGAGAAGACACATATACCAGACCACCATCCTCAATAAAAAGGACCAGACCTCAAACAAAGATGAGACTCATGCTTCTTTCCTGGATGGTCCCTCTGTATCTGTTCTCTCTATATCTTCAATAAACTCTACTTTCACCTCCTGCTTTCACCATCCTGCATGCAGTCAAGGGTCCTCTTGGCTTGTCCTTTGGGACCTTCCTCTGGGTCTTCAGACCTGGCCTGTTGGCATCAGACTGACACTAGTTCATCTGCCAACCTCAAGAAAATTTCAGTGCAACAAAGTACTGTAAAATACCCCACAATCTCCAACCCCACAGCATATCCCTCTTGCATATTAGCTTTGTTCTCAGAAACTTAAAGACCTAAGCTAAAAGAAATGAGATATTTTATATCCAAAGAGTTGAGTGTGCCATAAGATGTCTTTTTTAAAATTTTATATCTAAGAGCTGTGGTCCTGGAAGCTGTAGATATCTATAAAAATGGCATAATCTTACTAAAGACAACTAGTCCAATGGCCATTATGGGGAATGTTCCATTTAAATAAGATTATTTTTTAAAATGTACTTGAATGCAAGGATTCCCAAATTAAAGAAACAGAATGGGATACCTACTTTAATTGGCATGCAAAAGCCTCCAAAAGATTTCAAAATTCCAAAATAGTTTTATTAAAAGACTCATTGCAAAAAGTTAATAAAAAGAGATAACTTCATAAAAAGAGATAAAAGTTACCAAAAACAAGAGACTATAAAGCTGACATATAAGATGGACATAACTTCCATTGTTCCCCTCTATCCTTTATTTGAGTACTCATTCTGGTAATCTTTTTGTTACAGGATTTCTTTTCCTTAGTGCCCTCTGTTCTTGGTCATGCTGCTTCAAAGAGTGAAGAGGTAGACCAAACCAAGAATGGTGGGCAGCAAAGCAAAGTTTATTGAGCAATAAATCTTATTGAGCAATAGTACAAATCTCCTGAAGAGGTAGGGGACCCTAGAGGGTTACCACTGGAGTTTCTAAGTTTAGGGGTTTTTATGGGCTCATTCATGGGCTGTTTTAATCTGATTAACCCTCCCTGAGACTGTCAGCCAATCAGGTTTTTGGCATCTACCTATCAGAGAAGGGTGAGAAAGGGTGGAGGGATCCTTCCAGGGTGGTGTAAAATCTTTTTAAAGGTGGTTTCCTCTTAGGGCAGGAAACCCTTGTCCCTGACTCCTTTCTTCCAACAATCCTTCATTACTTTGAATTGCCTTTCCACTCTGAAGAGACTATTAAGCATTGTCCTTTTAAAATAAAACCAGCAGAGGCTACAGCCAATTTTCTACAGGTACCTTTCACTCATTGGTCAAAGGCCAAGCTAAGGGCCATAGTTTAAAAATTTCTTAAACCCAGGGAGGATCCTCAAAAGTTACTGTAAATAGATTACCTCCTGAACCTAGTAGAGAAAGGGAAATAAAATTTCACATTGCCCCTTCCTTTCCACATCAAACCAATTGGTTATTGATCCTTTCTTGCTCAGGGATAGCTACTGCTTTCTTGCTTGTCTCATTTTTCCATCCTAAGAATTTGGCTTGGCTTTTTGCCTTCCTGGGACATGCAGGTTGTCAATTCTTTCTTTTGGATCTTTTTGGGAGTTAGTCTAGATCTTGAGAAAGATAAGATATTTTGTACTTTTTTTGAGGATGCCTCTCAGGTCCATGGGTTTGTTTAAAACGAACTACTATTTGTTCCAGTTAAAACCTGACAAGATATTTTTTAAAAATTTAATAACTTAATGATCAAAAACTTGGCCAAATTGGAAGGTGATATTCAGAACCTGATAAGAATGTTTTTAGTCTTTCTGCCCTAAGCTAAATGTACCCAGAGGGAAAGAAAAATATTCTAACATAAGTGAAAGGGTGTATCAGTCCTTTGGTCTAAATTTGTTGTCAATTCTTTGAGAAATTAAAGATAGCTGTTCTTGTTTTACAAATCTAGTGTTTACAGGATCAGAAGTGTAGCTTCAGAAACAAATCAAAGTCCACCAATTCTTTTTACCAATCCCAAAACCTTCTCTATTTATCTCAAAAGGCTTTAAATATTGGCCTTATAGAACCAAAATCCTTCTTGGAGGAACTTGCACTTTTCTTCTGTGACCTTGAGATGTAAATATTCCATAGGGTTTTGTCCAGAACTCTTATCTAGTCCATCTCTTTGACATACAAATTTCAGGGGGTAATTGTTATTGGAAGGAGAATAAAAGGAGGAAAGGTTATTTGAAAAATCCAACTGCTTTTATAAATTAGTGAGTTTTGTGTTATACCCATTTCATGGCAGAAACTTAAAAAATGGGAATTCCAAAGTTTCTCTTTGTGTCTGTCTCTACGTTCAAGTGTGTCTATGATTATGTGTATTGTAGATGTGTGATATTTCCTACACCCAGGTGATATTGCCAAAATTAATTTGCAAAAGAGTTATATGTAATTGTAGAGAAAATTAAGTACTTACATAAATTAAATCCTCAGAAATGTAATAGAAACTTAATCCAAATGAATTTCAGGTTCATGGGATCTGGGAAAATATTCAGTATTAAAGCTAGTTTAAGCTTGTTCATTTAATTAAAACAGGCATGTCTTTAGAGTTAGCAGTAATACTTTCATTCTACCTAGGCTTACTGAAGGTCAAATGAGGTCATGTTATCTCTTACAGAATTTGTCAGCAAAAAAGATAAGATGATAGCTACTTAATGTCTCATGAAATTTTAATGACCAACTTAATAATTAAGAAGTGAAGTAAATAGAGATATATAAGATAAAAGTTTATAAAGAAACTTTTCAGCAATATTTATGTCTGAAGTAGTTCCCTTAAATCTTTTCGGTAACTTAAAACTTTAGAGTTTTGCTAAGTTACCCTAGCTGATGGATAGTCATTAAATATCTAGATCATTTCCAAATAAGATCAATTACTGAAATAGTCATTACTGAACATAGGTTTATCCACTTTTAACTTCTTATCACAGAAAAACTAAAAGATATTTGACTGCTTTAGTGCTACATTGAAAAATTGAAAAAGGCATATGTTCTAGAATTTATGAAAGGTATTCATAAATTTGTCAGTCTAAAGAATGCTGGTATAACAGTTCACAATGGCTTATTTAGTTTTCATTACAAATTACAATTTCTAAGTGTTAAGAATTCTAATTAATTATGTAACTAAAGCTTTTAAAATAATAAGGGAAACATCCTTATATGCAAATTATATAAAATGTTTATTTTGTTAAGGAAAGAGAAAGTTGTCAAAGGTTTGTGGAATAGGAATCTTTGGAAAGGATTTGTGTGGGGTGTGTGTGTGTGTGTGTGGTCAGGACTGGCTAAGATTGGAATGAATTTAAGTTAGTGAAAGAGTTTTAATATCAAAAGTGAGATGGTACAAAACTAAAATTAGTTTTTTTTTTTCTCTCTCTCTCTTGTAGGAAGTATTTCTTCGTTTACAATTGATTGAGATGAGTCAGTGTGAAAGTAGTGAGATACGAGATATATCCAAGTTAGAGATCATGGTGGTTTGGAACATGGGGTAAATGTAGAGGTAGAGAGAAAAAAAAAATTAGACTTTGGGCAATTTTGAATTAACAGGATTCCTCAAGAGATTGTTTTATACTAAAGAAGAAGGATCATGATGACTGAGGTTTTCAGAAGGAACTACTGGAAAGACAGAGCTAACTTTATTAAATGCTTTGGGTGAAGATTTTGGCAGCTGGGGATATATTATGTTTGAGTTGTCTGTTAAATGTCTAATTGGAGATGCTGAGTAAGCATTTGGATATATAAATCTGGGAGAATTGTCTGGAGATTAAAAATTAAAAATCATTGTCACATTGTTTTTTTCCAGACACGTTATCTGCTTGGTTGCAGGCAAGAATTAGACCAAGAGTTAGATTTCACTAATATTGTAGTTTTGCAGTAAAGATCCATAAAGGAAGGGAAGTATAAATAAGTTGAAGTTGCATAAGATCTAGTAATTTTAGTGGTTGACCATTAACATTAATTTGTGTGAGGAATATAGAGAGGAGAGTTGATGGATTTTGGACAATAAAAGTTTGATAGAAAGAGCAGATCATTGTTCATGTTAGAGCTAACCGTTTGTTGGATCTAAGGAGGTGAGGGGAAATACAAAAAGTGGTAAGCCGGGATAGAGCTATAAGAAATTGAAATTGGAGAGAGGTCAAACTGAGTATCTCTTATAACAGTTGTTCATTTTATTTATTGTTTAAAGACTTTTTATTTAGTTATCTGAGAGAGAGAGAGAGAGAGCGAGAGAGAGAGAGAGAGCATGAGCAAGGGGGAGAGGTAGAGATATAGGGAGAAGCAGACTCCCCACTGGAGAAGGGAGCCTGATGTGGGACTCAATCCCAGCACCCTGGGATCATGACCTGAGCCAAAGGCAGACAGTTAACTGACTGAGCCACCCAGGAGCCCAATTCTTGTTTATTTTTAAAAAAATTATGTAAACAGAAAATTTTAAACTATATTTCATATTTATGTAGACATTAATATCAAATATTCAAAACAAAAATACTTATATAATGTACATTTTTATAATATAAAAAACAGCAAATCTTTTAAAAATAGAAAAATAGTCCTGTTTTTCTAGATACACTGGTTTGGGGACAAATA
Source organism: Phoca vitulina (assembly GCF_004348235.1). Lineage (NCBI taxonomy): Eukaryota > Metazoa > Chordata > Mammalia > Carnivora > Phocidae > Phoca > Phoca vitulina. The sequence continues at coordinate 11,894,698 of NW_022589729.1, read as the reverse complement.
GAGATGAGCATAACAAATTGAACATTATTATCAAACAGCAATACATTTACTGAATAAAATTGAAAAATATATATATTTGGTGTTGTCAATCATAAACAACTAAATAAACATAATTAAATTATAAGTAATTATTATTTTTTTTAAGATTTTATTCATTTATTTGAGACAGAGACAGAGAGAGCACAAGCAGGGAGGAGGGTCAGAAGGAAAGGGAGGAGCAGACTCTCTGAGCAGAGAGCCCGATGCGGGACTCGATCCCAGGACCCTGAGATCATGGCCTGAGCCAAAGGCAGATGCTCAACTGACTGAGCCACTCAGGTGCTCTAAGTTATAAGTAATTATGCCTAAATTTACAGAAAATAATTTCATAACCAGAACTTATCACTTATATTTACATGACATTTAAATAGTTTTTGAACATTTATCTAACAATAATTATCTTCACACAAAGATTTTTAAGGTTGATGGAACAGAGACTTACAAAAGAGGAAACTGAGAAACAATTTAGATTTCCCACAGTCACTCAACTGGTGTTTTCCATAATTGGAGGAAGTGTAAAACTTAGTGCTGGCAAGAATGTAAGATAATTTTATTTAAAGTCCTGAATTTACAAAGAAAAAACTGAGACACAGAATGATTAGTCACTTACTCAGGTTGCTTCCTGAGCACACTTAACATCCGGAAACTTGCCTTTATAAAGTAAGTTTTTCAATGGAAATAGTGTATGGAAATTCTCATTAAGATATTAGTTTATTTTGGAGAAAGGCAAGATTGGATCCATATAATACAAGTGTACCAACAAATTTGCCTCAGATTTTATTTTTTTCTCCCTAATTTAGTTATGTTTAAAGACAACTGAGGGGGATGATGAGTTGAGGGGGAAGATTAAATGAGTACACACAATTTGAGTCTGTGTCTCTAGTGTAGCAGAATGCATGTTTTATCTTGACAATTTTGTCAAGACCCTATGCAGATAAAAGTGAAAAGGTAGTAATAATAAATATAAAATAATAATAAAGATAAAAGATAAAAAGAAATTTTATTTTAGGCATTAAAGCAAACTAACTTGAAATATAATATGTGATCTATCTAGTTAACACACTTTCTTCTCTCCCAAAATGTTTGAGCAGTTTTGATTTTTGCCCTTTTTGATTGTTTCTGCAATAGCACCAAATCTGGTGAGTTCGCTTTTTATTTGCATAATGTTGTGTCTAGAAAGGAAATTCAAAGCACATTGAAGATTTTTGGGCTGGTTGATATTTATAATCATCTTTTTCATCACTAAAATGCTATTTATTATATACTAACCAACATATGCAAAACTTCTTGCTTCACATAAAATGCAGTAATTATCTTGTAGGATATGTTTTTCATTCTAGTTTAATGAGTCTACTGTCATTATATTGTGGCATTATTGCCACTATAACTTCAAGAAAAATAAGGGCTTGAAATATTTTGAAAGGGCTCTAAATGTATGTATAATTATTTAAGACTAGTGATGAGAAAGCAAGCACACAACTGAAATTCCTTCAATTAGTAATTATATGGGTATAAATATAGACAGAGTTGAAGGAGATTGATTGATTGATGATTGATTGATTTGCTGGTCACATTATTTCTTTAGCATTGTTACTTATTTTCCTAATGACCCCCTGTTCCAATAAATAACCCCTGGGCATTCCCATAGAGAGCTGGCCATTCTGTGCTCTCAGATATTCTGCCATGTTCATACAACATTAGGTTGAGTGGGTTTATTCTACATAAAAGAAAAAATATATATAAAATAAAACTACTTTTTCTTTTCATCTATGAGCTTAAAAGATATTAAAGCAAGAACAGTAACTTCCCAAATCACAAATTTTGCCATTGAATAAGAAAGAAAGCCAATTAGTATAAAACTCCATCTGGGGGAAAAAACGGAATGTCTAATTTAGCTATCTTTAAAAGACATTTTTCAACAGGTTTCTAATTAATCACTGCAAACTTCTCATTAATGAGTTCCTATTTCAGTTCAAGGGAGGTAGTAGAACCTATTTAAGTACAGAAATAATTATAGTTGAGAGTCTAAAATGGAATATTCTGCAAGAATTTTGTTGTTACTATTTTAATTACTATTGTGGCAAACTGTCAGTTAACAATATGTAACAATATATTGATTTTTACTTTTTAACTTAGACTCTGGTAAAATATTAATAATGTATTATATTATGCATCAATTCTATCAAATATTTGTTTGACAAAAAAAAAAAAAAGCTTATATAACTAATCCCAGATATTGAGAAAAAGTTCTTTATTTTCCAAAAATAAAACACAATTAGGATTTACAAATCTCATCTAATGACTCAAAGTTTCAGTAATTATTTGAGCATAGTATTTGGACCTAGCCTTATACTAAAATGGAAGGAGTAGGACAAAAAATAATAATTAACTCCTATCACTTTCTTATAAGTATATGAATATTTTGCAAAACATAATGAGATTTCCTAACTTACAGTAAATGGTATCTGTACTTGTTCAAGTTTCACAGATTTTATTATAAGAAAAGTACTATAAAACAATTCAGTTTGAAAAAAATCTAAGAATGTCATTTGTTTTAGGAATATTTTGTTTCCGTCAGTGTACAACATATATATACAATTTAGTCATTCTTGATTATAATTTAAATCATATTTAAAATTATATAAATAATAGGTTTTTTTATATTGAGGTAAAGTTAATATACAACCCTATGTAAGTTTCAGGTATTCATTATAATTCAATATTTGTATAAACTATAAATTGATTACTTCCTTTAAGTATAATTACCATTCATTACCATACAATAGATCCCTTCACCCAATTTGCCCACCCCCAACCTGTTTCCTCTCTGGTAACTATCAATGTGTTCTCTGCACCTATGAGTTTTGTTTTGTTTTAACTTCCACATATAAGTGAAATCATATGGTATTTGTCTTTCTTCTTCTGACTTATTTCACTTAATGTAACACTCTCAAGGTCAATATAAACAATTGTTATTCAAGGAGGCAGAATTGTATAATATTTGTATGCCAAACAAGGCATAGTTTATACCAAATGGGCAAATCTTAAAATAATAGAAGAAAGACAGTACACCAAATACTACTAATACTTGAATTATTTCTTGCTTCTTGAGGTAGGTCTGTATTGCTATTTATTTCCATGTTAGGATTGCTTTCCTGCATCCCAAAGCTTTTGGACAGTTGTGCTTTCATTTTCATTTGTTTCCATGTATTTTTTTTTATTTCTTCTTTGATTTCCTGGTTGATCCATTAATTGTTTAGTAGCATGTTGTTTAAGCTCTATGTATTTGTGGTCTTTCCAATTTTTTTTCTTGTGATTGACTATGAGCACTGTGGTCAGAAAAGGTACATGGTATGACTTCAATCTTTTTGTATTTGTTGAGGCCTGTTTTGTGACCTAATATGTAATCTAATTTGGAGAATGTCCCATGAGCACTTGAAAAGAATGTGTATTCTGCTGTTTTAGGATGGAATATTCTAAATATATCTGTTAAGTCCATTTGGTTCAGTGTGTCATTCAAAGCTATTGTTTCCTTGTTGATTTATGTTTAGATGATCTGTCCACTGGTATAAGTGGGGTGTTAAAGTCCCCTAGTATTATTGTGTTATTATCAATGAGTTCCTTTATGTTTGTTACTAATTGTTTTATATATTTGGGTGCTCTCCTGTTGGGTGAATAAATATTTATAATTGTGATGTCTTCTTGTGGACTGTTCCATTTATTATGAGATAGTGCCCTTCTTTGTCCTTTGTAACTGTCTTTGTTTTGAAGTCTAGTTTGTCCAAAATAAGTATTGCTTCTCCAGTTTTCTTTTGATGGCCATTTGCATGATAGATGTTTTTCCATCCCCTCACTTTCAATCTGCAGGTGTCTTTATGTCTAAAATGAGTTTCTTGTAGGTAGTATATAGATGGGTTGTGTTTTTATCCATTTTGAGATCCTATGTCTTTTGACTGGAGTGTTTTGTACATTTACATTCAAAGTAATTATTGATAGATATGTATTTATTGTCATTTTATTACTGGTTTTGTACATTTTATTTATTGTTTCTGGAGATTTTCTCTGATCCTTCTTGTCTTTGTCACTTCTGGTCTCTCCTTTCCACTCAAAGAGTCCTCTTTGATATTTCTTGCAGGGCCAGTTTAGTGGTCATGAACTCCTTTAGTTTTTGTTTGTCTGGGAAACTTTTTATCTCTTCTATTCTGGATGATAGCCTTGCTGGTTAAAGCATTCTTGGCTACAGATTTTTCCCATTCAGCACTTTGAATATATCATGCCACTCTCTTCTGGCCTGCCAGGTTTCTGTTGAAGTATCTCTAGCTAGCCTTATGGGTTTTCCCTTGTAAGTTAATGACTTCTTTTGTCTTGCTGCTTTTAAGATTTTTCTTTATCATTATGTTTTGCAAATTTAATTACAATATGTCTTGATGTTGGCCTGCTTTTGTTGATTTTTATGGGAGTTCTCTGTGCCTCCTGGATCTAGATGTCTGTTTCCTTCCCCAGATCAGGGAAGTTTTCAGCTATTATTTCTTCAGATAAATTTTCTGCTCCCTTTTCTCTCTTTCTTCCTCTTTTGGAACTCCTATAAAACAAATGTTATTACGTTTGATAGAGTCCCTGAGTTCCCTGAGTCTATTGTCATTTTGCATGATTCTTCTTTCTCTCTTTGTTCAGCTTCATTGCCTCCCATTACTTTGTCTTCTAGATCATTAATTCATTCCTCTGCTTCTACCAGCCTATTTTTCATTGTATCAAGTATGTTTCTAATCTCACTTATTGCACTTTTGATCTCTGATTGATTCTTTTTTTCACTCCTTTATCTCTATGGTAAAGGTCTCACTGATGTTTTCTTTTTTATTTTTTTTTAAGATTTTATTTATTTTACTTGAGAGAGAGAGGGAGAGAAAACAGGCAGGGGGAGCAGCAGAGGGAGAGAGAGAAGCAGACTTCCCACTGAGCAGGGAGCCCAATGTGGGGCTTGATCCCAGGACCCTGGAAACATGATGTGAGCCAAAGGCAGATGCTTAACCGACTGAGCCACCCAGGTGCCCCTCACTGATGTTTTCTTTCCTTTTCTCAAGCCCAGTGAGTATCCTTATCATTGCTTTAAATTCTCCAAAAACATGTTTTCCTTATATCTGCATTACTTAGATCTCTGGCCATGGCCTCATCCTGTTCTTTCATTTGGGATACTTTCTTCTGCCTTTGCATTTTATCTAAGTCTCTGCCTCCCCCTCTGTGTTAGAAAAGCCAGTTATGTCTCCTGCTTCTTCTTTAATGTGACCTCTTCTCTCCCTTTAGCTGTAGAGTTTGTTCTGTCAGTCTTCAGATTGATTTCTGGGGTATTTAGAATGATTTGGTAGTTATCTACTTGTGTTCATGGGACAAGGTGAGCCTAGGATCCTCCTACTCTACTAACATCTTCATGCTCCTCTGTATTCCCAAATATAGCAGTTAACACTTCCTCAGCCCTTGTCTTGTAGGATTTCTCCCAGGTGCTGTGTCATGGACAAGGGTAGTTAAGGTGGTTATGGAAGGACCTAATACTTGAATTATTTTTATTTTTATTATTTTTAAAAGATTTTATTTATTTATTTGACACAGAAAGAGACAGAGAACACGCAGTGGGGAGTGGCAAGCAGAGGGAGAGGGAGAAGCAGGCTACCTGCTGAGCATGGAGCCAGATGCTGGGCTCAATTCCAGGATGCTGGGATCCTGACCTGAGCTGAAGGCAGACACTTAACTGGCTGAGCCACCCAGGTGCCCCTATACCTGAATTAATATAAGAAAGTTTTCCTCCCTCCCTTTTTTTGATATATTTTTCAACTTTGTATGCATTTTTTTATAGAATATGATTCATTTCTTTTATAGTTATTATCACCTTAATTCAGTAATTACATTATTTTACAGTGTAGACCATTTGTATAGTTAAAAAGTCTTCCCAGGGCCCAGTGGCAAAGCATGGTCTCCAGGTACTCTCTAATATTTTCCTTTTAATGGGAGATTTTACTAGTTTCTATAAATCCTTTCCTGAATCACTTCTTAATGTGGCTACTCCTAGTTATTATCTTCCAAAGATAACATCTATGAGATTCTCCTAAAGCATCTGTATTGAATAATTACCAGTGCCTTTAACAAATGCAACAGGGGTGCCTGGGTGGCTCAGTCATTAAGTGTCTGCCTTCGGCTCAGGTCATGATCCCAGGGTCCTGAGATCGAGCCCCACATCGGGCTCCCTGCTCCGCGGGAAGCCTGCTTCTCCCTCTCCCACTCCGCCTGCTCATGTTCCCTCTCTTGCTATGTCTCTCTCTTTCAAATAAATAAATAAATAAATAAATAAATAAATAAATAAATAAAATCTTTAAAAAAATGCAACAAAAAATGTTAAATTGAGACTACACAAACTTCTACATTTAAACTCAGACAAAAACTCAGCCCTACGAACACCTTGATTTCAGCCTTGATAGTCTTTTTTTTTTTTAGATTTTATTTATTTATTTATCAGAGAGAGAGAGAGAGCACAAGCAGGGGGAGCAGCAGACAGAGGGAGAAGCAGGTTCCCTGCTGAGCAGAGAGCCCAATGCGGGACTTGATCTCAGGACCCTGAGATCATGACCTGAGCCTAAGGAAGATGCTTAACTGACTGAGCCACGCAGGCATCCCTCAGCCTTGTGATATTCTGAGCAGATAACCCAGCCATACCATGTTGGACTCCTGACATACAGAAATTGTCAGATAATCAATTTGTGTGGTTCAGTAGCTATGTTTGTGGTAATTTGTTCAGTAGTACCAAAAAATTGATATAACTATAGTTTTGAGAATATACAAGTAGTTTTCTTCTAAAGTAAATAAGATAATGGTTGCTGACATAATTCAATATTAATATCTAATAAATTAAATTATTTTTTCCTAAAATAAAATGGTCATTTCCTAGCAAACTAGAAAACCATTTGGAGCTTCATGGTTTTCCTGCCATCAGAAAAAGACATTTATTTATCATTTTTCATCCTCAGAGAATAAGCAAGAAAAGTTTTTCTGAGCCCTAATATAACATGACACTTTATACGTGGTACTATAAGCAATATAAATAGGTATAAACTAAGAGGAACTTTCTAAGGTAAAGGAAACAAATAATTCAAGAAAATTTTCTTCTAAGAGTTGAAAAGATGATCACCAAAGTAACATCCAAGTATTAAAATTTTATTATTCTCTATCAGGAATACAGAGACAAAAAAAATCACACTAGTCTTGCTAAATGATGAATACAACTTATCATAGCTTTAAATAAGGATATTATCATACATTGATCAGAAATGAACAAAAAGAAGAAATACCAATTACACGTGTCTTTACAATAAAAACTATCAAAATAGAAAGACCTTGATAATCCAAGAAACAATTGCTCACAGTAAATCTGCAAGAGAGATATTTCAAAAGAGGGAGAATTTATTCTGAGCCACTGTTGTTCAACGTATTATACAAATTTTCATCATCTTTGCCTTCCAAAACTTATTCTATACTATCTTTATAACCACAAAATATCTCCTAAGGAAGTATAATGCTGAGGAAAGAGTGAAACACTCATCTAAATTAAATTATCCAAAAAATATGCATAAAGTAGAGATAAATTTAGTGATTGCAAAAAAATAACATGCATGTAACAACTCATAAATTAGTTGAGGTTCTAGAGTAAACATCAAGTATTAAAGAGATTATTTTATACTTATAACATGTAGTAAAATTTGTAACATGAATTTCCAATATTAAAACCAAACAGTTGTCCAAAACTGTGATCTCTGTGTAACTCATGTATTTTTAAAAGAATGATCCTTTGAATAAGATTCAAGTTTATGAAAAAAAAAAAAGATTCAAGCTTATGAAAGAGACAGTATATGTACATATATATAAAATACCTACACATGTAGATTAAATCTGTATTATTTATTGTGTAATGCATAATATATAAAATACTGTTAGTCTAGATACAGATGGTAAAGGATGAATCATTTTCCACAGTATATAATTCACATACATTTTAAATTAAAAAGTTTGCATTGTGCTAATTTTCAATACTCTTTAGAAGTATAATAATTTACCCATAATAACTCAGAATTGTAATTTTCAGGACATTTACTTTTGTTAATTCTGGAAGATATTTCTAGTGGATATTTTCTTCTTTTTATTTGGGTATAATTAATATAGAGTCTTATATTAGTTTCAGGTATCTAGTGGATATCTTCTAGGTTATTTAAGGCCATCATATAATATATTTAAATTGGGTATTTATTCTCTATGCACCATAAAATTTAATTATTTAGGAATAGTAAAAAAGAAAAAAGGGAGAACACTTATGTGTGTATGCTCAGGTGCTCTCATGCACACATGTGCACTCGGACTCAGATGGTTACTATTGTAACACCTAGACCCAGTATTAGTAATAATTGTTGCCTGTGGTTGCTAATGTAGTACCTCCTGGGAAACCTCAGTATCACTATGTTGTAAGACTGTTCTCCATATTTCTCTCACATTTCTGCCTTGTCTTGAGAACAGATGCAATAATTGCCCTTTCATCTCATACTGCATTTTGAAGGATGTGTGCATAGCAAACAACCTTGGAAGACAGAGATCATTTCTACAGCAAAGAGCAGGTTTGTTTATCGTCCAGTATTATAAAGATAATATCTCTGTATGGGAAAAGATTGGACAGGTTTGCTTGCAGGCCAGTTTGAAAGATTCAGAATTCTTTAGTTCAGAATCCCTTTCCTATAACAAAACCCAATGTATGTGGAAGCATCTACCAGCCATTGGGACACTGTCTTGTGAGAATTTGAGTTTTGGAAAACTGACACAAGAATAAGATGATATTCTGCTTACTGTTGTTGCTGTGAGTAAGAAATCATCCTCTGTGGGGCGCCTGGGTGGCTCAGTTGGAGCTGCTCCGCGGGAAGCCTGCTTCTCCCTCTCCCATTCCCCCTGCTTATATTCCCTCTCTCGCTGTGTCTCTCTCTGTCAAATAAATTTTAAAAAAAAGAAAAAGAAAAAGAAATCATCCTTTGTGTCTGACCCAGGAGTCTTGTGTCTTCTGTTAGCATCCACGAGATGGAAATCTTTTAGGTCCTGGACCAATTTCACCCTTGGTGGGGGTGGTTTCTTACACCAACAAGCAATTCTCTGGGCACTAACTGGGTATCCTATGAGTTAATTCAATTATGACACTATCTATTGAGAAACAGTATTAGATCCCATAGGTTAAGAAGTTCAGTCTTACAGGACTCACTACTTCAGATGCTAGTCACAAGCCCAGGTTGTTACCTGTGCTTCTGACCAACTGGCTATGAATCATTTTCCCATGACCCCCTCCTTCATTCAATTAATTTGCTAGAGTGGCTCACAGAACTCAGAGAAACATTTTGCTTGCTATATTACCAGTTTATTATAAAATGATATAATTTAGGAACAGCTAGATGGAAGAGATGCATAGGGCAAGGTATGGAGAAAATGCACATAGCTTCCATGCCCTCACTGAGGGCACCATTCTCCCAACACCTGAATTGGTTCAACCAATAAGATCTTTTTGAGTTTTTATGGAGGATTCATTACATAGAAGTGATTGATGACATCATTAGCCATTGATTCCATCTGTAGCCCCTCTCCGCTCCATGGAGGTCTGGGGAGGAGGGAGGACTGAAAGTTCTAAACCTCTAAGTGCATCCTTGGTTTTCTTTAACAACCAGCTCTCAGGCTCAGGTGTTTTAGCGAAAGTCACCTCTTTAACATAACAAAAGACACCTTAATTATTCTCATCATTTAGGAACTTCCAAGGGTTTTAGGAGCTCTGTGTCCAGAAATGGGGATGATTGGCTATGTATTTCTTATTATAAATCACAATATCACAGAGAGTAGGCTAGCTTGTTGGCATAAAAGTAGGATAAAATCACATAGGCCTTCATAGTTAGGGAAGTTTTGGCAAAGAGGATGGGTTGTTAACAAAGACATGCGCTTCTTAAAAAAATGGATGAGGGTTTTCTGGGCCTTTTAGGAGGTAGAGGAGATGTCCTGGCATCTTCTAGTAAATGTCTCAGCCAAGTTGTGGGTGAGGAAGCTGAGAAAGTGTTTGCCACTGAGCATTTCCCTTCCTTGTTAATGACTGTTCAGAGCCTGCTCAGTTGAAGTAGGATTGGAACAGGCTGTTTACATGATGCAATGATGCTTTGGTTTTCCTCTGTCTCCTCTGGGCAGGAAGAGGAAGGAATGCCATCATAACAGGGCAGCAAATCTTATAATTCCAGCCAAAAAGCAATGTAGCTGCAGCTGAGTCATGAGGTCCCAAAGCTAAAATTAAGTGTCAGTGATAATGATACAGAGATTTGGGTGGATGGAAAGCTTCACAAATTTGTTCAAGGAATCACAAAAAGCCACTAATTTCCTCAAAAAAGATGGTAAATGACGTAGAGCCAGTCTCTCCTTTGATGTCCCTGAGTTCCTTTCTCTCACTCTACCATAACCTTAGTGCTGCATGGAGAAATATGAGTAAAAATGGAATACTTTTCCCCCCGGGGGATCAAAACCTGACTAAGTTGGGGAAATTTGCATAGGAGAGAGATTCAAACGTGCATGGTTTTGCTGGACACAGGAACCCAAGTCGCAATCTAGCCTGGTTCTTTGGCATAATTATGTCATACTAAATTTAACTAATGAGGTTTGAGTAAGGTTTTCAGTGGAAAAGGGAAGCTAACATGATTTTGTTGGTGGGGTCCTCTGGGCCAATTTAATGTCCTGTTTTTGTCATTTCTAAGATTTAAGTAAAAGTAAAGTAAAAAAGTATATATTATATTTGTACTACCCTGGGCCATAATTTTAAAAAGATATACTCTAGATGGAAGAGCCAAATGTGGAGCATGTTAGTGAGACAAACTTCCCTCCCATTTGTCACCAGTGGGTTTTTAAAGATTTAGTAAGAATGCCTTTACCCTCTGATGTCCAAAGCTTTCATTATATTATGTTCTGTCTATTGGCAGTTCAAAAACCTCCATCTCAATGGTCCTGACTATGATATTATTACACTTCCTCCAGCAGAAATGGCTAAAAAGCCCCAACAAAATGCCAAGACTGCTCACCGAGCAAAATTGTTTTGAACTACATGAGTGATTTCACAACAAATAATCTCTCTGAATGTCAAGGAAAAACAGTTCTTTTTCTTCCAAAATGAAAAATGAGGCCTAATGCTTTACTGGTCTCTTTGGGCATTGGCATACATGGGCATGCCAGGTGTTAGGGACCATGTGTGCCTCAATTTGACAATATAACATTCAAAGCAGCATCCTTAGATCAAGATCCAAATAGGTGGACTCTGTTGTCATTTAACCAGAAAAAAAAAAAAATAAATAACCTCAAATCAGTATACTCTGTTACCTTTATTGTTAGAGTAGGCAGTTAGTTAGGTTTTAACAGGAAGCCTGGAAGCCAGCAAAGGGGGAGTCATGGCCTGCTACGGGGCAAGTTAGAAAACTGCCCTGGCAGCATTCCTAACACAAAGCCAGAGGAAGCCGGATCAAACCAGGCAGGCCCAAGACCAAGAAGGCCAGAGCTTTGACCAAGGAGGAGGGGGGGGGGAGGTGAAACGCTGTTCCCAAGAAATGTCTCCCCCAAGTAGGCAATATTCTACCCCCTCGTGAACAACCATTGATAAAAGCTTGAAAACCAAACCCCACAGTGTGCAAGTCTCCCTTGAGCTTGCCCATTCTCACGTGTCAAGAGGGTACTCTCACTTTATTTATTTATTTAGAGCACGAAAAAGAGCATGAGCGGGAGGTGGGGAGAGGGAGAAGCAGGCTCCCCACTGAGCAGGGACCCTGATGTGGCACTCGATCCCAGGACCCTGGGATCATGACCTGAGCCGAAGGCCGACACTTAACTGACTGAGCCACCCAGGCGCCCTGAGTATACTCTCACTTTAATAAACTTTCCCACTTGCACCACTCAAACTTTGTATCTGGCCTCTCCTTGAATTCCCTCTTGGGACGAGACAAAGAGCTGCCAAGAATGGCCTGGGTATGGGTTGGGTGAAGGCCTGAGGGACTGGGGCTTTCCCCAGTCCACCTGGCCACCTTATTGAGAGTTACTCTTATTTTAACTTGAAATATTTTAATGGATGTAAAATACATTTATTCCTTTCCAGAAATATTTACTATAATTCACTCTGAACCAGGCAGTGTTTTATGTAATACACAGTGTTATTGTTTTGATTTAATCTTTTCACTTAATAAGGAAAAACGTGGTAATATAAATCAGAAGATGGGTTCAAACTGTAGATATTTCACAGATTGTGAATTTTGGGGCAAGCTACTTAATCTTTCTGGGTCTGTTTTCACAGTGATTTAAGTGCTATCATGTATGTAGAACTGCTATACAAATTGAAAAGCACTGTAGAGATGTTAGCTGAACTATTATTTCAAAAGCAGGAAACATTTTGTAGTTACACACACATTTCCATATGTATTGCTCGGCAATCAATTCAAATATGAGATGATGCTTGATCGTTTCCAAGGGTATTAAAATATATATTTAAAGATAATCATTTTTCTCTATAGTCTCATTATATAGCCAGTAATATTGTGCAGAGTTTCACTTTCCCAGGTTTATGGGCAGGAGACTGATGTAGTTAAGTTGCTTCGCCATCTAACATATAGCGTTCTGTGGATCCTGTCCTAGTTTTCCTTTTTGGAATATTTGACCTGAGAAAGGATATAGAAAATTGAACTGCAGTCACTTTGGTGAAGCGGATCTTGCAGGTTAGACTTTTAAACATGTCTTAGCGGAGTAACTTACGTCATAATAAATTTGCTTCCCTCCTTTAAAAAATAAATCAACGTATAGTCCATGGTGTTTTATTCCATACTAAAGATAAAATACTATAAAATAGAATTCAAACAGCTTTGTTTTGTCTATTTTTTTTTAACTTCAAGGTTGTTCAGAATGTCATGCTGTTGTTTGTAGCCAATGGATTGCAGACTTCTGTTTTACCCTTCTAAAATAAGGAGGATTGTTCCCAAACTATGGATGCTCCAGGAACCAAGTACAGTATTGTAGTTGTATTTACTTCCTGAAGAGCATTGAAGTTTATTAGTTTGGATAAATGTAGAGGCAATAAGGATAGTCGAAAATGACATGATTCTATCTGTAAAATTTTTTCTCAAGACTATGAAGAATAAAAATAAAAATTTTTGAAGATATTAAAATGGTCAATATCAATGCCTTGTGACAATACTTTGGCACATAGTTTATATAAAAGCAACACATGTTATAAAATTTTAAATAGTTTGTCATTTTTTACCCCAAATATGTACTTTGCAAAAGGGGGTCCATTTTTTTTTTATTGTGTTGCTTCCAGACTTTTTCTCTCTCTCTATCTTGATTTCAAACTGTTTTCCTTGTGAATTCATTAGAAAGAAATAGTACCACTGGGATAGGCTAAGTACAACCTTAAACAGATATGTGGTCAAATTTTATTAATTTTTATTAGGACAGATTATTCATAGTCTTACAATGATGGATGCGTGGTGAAACATAGAGTTGAGTTGGTCTTGAGATGTGTCATGTAGATGCTATAAGTTATACCAAGTAAGAAGCTGCACTTAATATTAAGCAATTCCAATGAAAGAATGTTTTTTATGGATATATAGAAAAATATTGCTCCTGTTCAGAAAAGAGTATCACTATAATAGTACATAGTTTTCCTAAATTAGCAAGACAGTAATGAAGCAAAATTGGATAAATGTAATTTGTTTAATTTTATGGTAAATACAATTAAAGTTAATTGAAGATCTCTCATAGACTTTGTAAAATATGATTTTATCATACTAGTGAATACATCAAAAATATTGGTGACTATTTAGTTTTGGACTGATTATTTTAGTCCTTTCAAATATGACTTTTTAAAATGTGAATGTCTCTTTTGAGTTCAAAATGTATAAAAACAGTGCTTTTAAAGGAACAAAGTTCAAATAATGGGAAGCAATCCATCATGAATAGATTAATAATATTAAAAGAGAATTTAAAACGTTTGGTGGGAAATAGAAACTTTTCACATTTATATAGTGAAGGTAGTCACCTACTCTAATGCATGCTGATTCTAACACAGAAGGGGTTATGGTTTGGGATACCACAAAAGAGAACATTTATAAAACTATAAAGTATGCCCTCCCAGCACAAACCAAAACTCAGACTCATTAGAAAATCAATTTGAGCAGAGGTAGGATACAATTTCATATACTAAAAAGCCTTGTAACAAACTGGGTGTGCAAGAAATTATAGTCAAAAGACATAGTGTTACCTGTCCACCTAGAAAATAACTTTTGGAGACACATCTTTGTATTTCATGAGAAGCATATCCTGCAAATAATCAGTGGGCGCTATAGTATTAGATAATTTCTTATCTCCATTCACATTTTTTAAATCAAAATTATTAGGCAGTCACATGATACAATAGACTAAGTACTTTTTGTCCTTGGCAGTTAACTTTACACATGTGACTACTAACTCAGGCATGGTCAGTGCTTTATTATGTATTGGAATAAAGCATACTTTTCAAGAATTCATATACTTGCATAGAGGAAGGTTGGATAGAGTATTGAAACTATCCATCACACATCTTTCTATGCTTGTATAATAGTGTTCGAATTCACTGTCCTTTTATTTCTAGAAAAAATTCATGACAACAAATCACTTAGAATAGCCATAGGTGTTTTGTTAATTCTTCATTAAAATGTAATTCACAGAGGGGCTTTTACACAATAAGATAAAGGATTATTGAATGTGGAAAAATTTCCCTTTTAAGTTTCTCATATTCTAGAAATAAAAATAGTTATTAAAAATTCTTTAAATAATGATTATAAAAGTTTCCGCTTCAGTAATTATTTTTCTCTCTTCTTTTGAAAAAGTATGTTACATATTTTTTTAAAAGATTTATTTACTTTATTTTGAGAGAAAGAGAGAGAGAGCGCACAAGCAAGGGGAGGGGCAGAGGGAGAGGGAGAAAGAATCTCAAGGAGACTCTGTGGTGCAGAGCCTGAAGCCGGAGAAGGGGCTCAATCCCAGGACCCTGAGATCACCACTGAGCCGAAATCAAGAGTCAGGTGCTTAACTGACTGAGCCACCCAGATGCCCTAGTATATTCCATATTTTATAAAAATGAAACAATTGGTAAAATTAGCATATTAGAAAACCTTAGTTACTTATTAATAAAATACAATCTAAGATAGTCTAGTATTTATTTTATTTTTAAAAAGATTTTATTTATTTATTTGAGAGAGAGAGAGAGAGCACATGAGGGGGGTGCAGAGGGAGAAGCAGACTCCCCGCTGATCAGGGAGCCAGATGCAAGTCTCAATCCAGGGACTCTGGGATCATGACCTGAGCTGAAGGCGGACAGCTCTTAACTGACTGATCCACCCAGGCGCCCCTAAGATAACCTAGTATTTTAAATATTGAGAGAAAGCTAGTTTGATGTTTACATGGTAATTCAAATGAAATTGGTTTGAGCCTTAAACTACTATCATTTGCCTATACAACCAGAACTGCTATCAGACTTGATATTAACCGTCTCATTTTTGTATCTTTTGAACACAGGAAAATATATTTCAGAATATGGTCTATATCTTCCATTCGTAACTTGCCACAATGTCATACTTATATATGAATGTCATTAGAGAACAAAGATTGCCTTTTCAATATTTTAATAGATGTAAGAGATCAACTATGTATCTAGCTTTTATTGTTAATAACAAAACATTTGCTTTATAATATACATGTTTAATAGTAATAAAAATGAGAACTGAAATAGTATTTACTATTTGCTGGACATTGTCATAATATATTTTTTGATTTTCATCTCATTTTAATTTAGCAAAACTACTTTTTACTCTACTGGTATGTTTTTTAAAAATTTGGTCATGGATTGAGTATAACTGCTGCTTCATTTTCTGAGAGATGGACTTTTTTTCCTAGTATAAAATAATATTACATCCAATATGTCTTTTCAAAGATATCATATTTTTTAAAGATTTTATTTATTTATTTGAGAGAGAGAGTGTGTATGTGTGCAAGCACACAAGTGGGGGGAGGGGCAGTGAGAGAGAGAAGCAGACCCCCCACTGAGCAGGGAGCCAGACCCAGGTCTGGATCCCAGGATCCTGAGATCATGACCTGAGCCAGAGGCAGCCACTTAACTGACTAAGTCACCGAAGCGCCCCAAAAGATATCATATTTAACTGGAAAGCTTTTTGGCACCTTTTTATTCTTTTTTCTTCCCTCATCACAAATCTTAGAAAGTCCCATGTAATTTTAGTAATCATATAATTTTCTATTGAGGACAACAATACACCTCACTCCTAAATTTACCCTTCAAGAAACAAAGTAAATCAAATATTTTGAAAACTCTGTACTTTAATTCCTTGTGAATTTGCTAGGATTAATGTGCTTAAAAAGTGAATCAACTAATTTGAAGTAAATTTAAATTAGCTGCTTATCAGAGTTTGTTTCCACACCCATATATCGGGCATTTTAACAAAAAAAAACTAGCATGCAGTAATCTGAGAGAAAAAAAAAAAAGTGAGAATTTCAGGCACCCTAGCAGAATTTTTTCCAAAAGTATTGAATATTCTGTCATGGTTGTCTTGGAGACGTGTTATTCTTGAAAACAAACACCAAGTAAATAGTTTAAGCCACTTAACGCTCCTTCCTTAGATAAAAACACAAACAAAAACATGGAAATCTTTTAAGTCCTCCTATAATGTATGAAAAATGGATAAGTAAAAAGCCAAAACAAATAAATATACAAAGCCAAAATAAAACATCCATATCCAGTTATCAGGAAAAGGATTGTTGGATGAGGGGATATAGAGAAAAAATATCTATCAAGGCCAATTATGTATTTGGTGTGTCATGAACATTTTCCTATTTAACCAATAAATAATTCAGATGAGTATCTATTTTGCATCTATTTAAAGATAGATGAATCAATAATATCATGTAAATTTCAAAGTGTCTCCAAGATAGAACTAGGGATGATACTCATATCTTTATGACAATAAAACTTATGTTTGAAAGTGAGGTACTGTAATAATTGGGTTTGAAAACTCCATCCATCTAAATGAGGGAATGGCTAGAGATAAAATTGAGGGGAAAAGCATGTGAAAGTCGTTAACCTATTTTGTATAAACATGATATAAATTAAAATATTGTTGGTATACTATTAATAAGACACATATATGCTATTTAATCATACAAACTCATAAGCAGACTAATAATTATATTTACTGTCTCATATCTGTATCTTACATTGAAAAGTTAATTAAATGACAATAGGAACCATGATCATCTTTTGGTACAAAACACATGCTCTCTCTCTCTCTCTCTCTAGATAGATAGATAGATAGATAGATATTAATGAATGTTTAATTATCTGCTTGCCAACAATGAAAGAGCTGCTTAAAATATCTCATTTTCTGACTCGAAGGGAATGAGGAGTCATGGTATTGAAGGATAGTCAGAAGAAAGGCAGGCAGAAACAAGGGACCCCTGCCTTAAGAGGAAACTACCCTTAAAAGGACATTCACCCACCCTGGAAGCAGCCTTCCACCCTTTCCCGCGTGAACAACTACCTGATAGGTGGATGCGCCCGTGGACAAAAACTGATTGGGTGACAGGAGCATGGAGGGTTAATCAGATTAAAACAGCCCACCAACATTCTCATAAAAACCCTAGACTTGGAAACTCCAGGGCAACCTGCTTGAGTTCCCTCCCTCTTCAGGAGCTTTGTACTATCGCTCAATACATTTTGCTTTGCTTCCCACTAATGAAGGATATTCAGAAGAAAGGCAGGCAGGGACAAGCCTCCCCACCCACCTCTGGGTTATTTTCAAATGCTTATATGTGGATCAGTGGTCTTTGCTTCATAGGATTAAGTAGTTGCAAGAGGCAGAGTTTAGCATTTCCTTAAAAGTGATATGCAGTATAGGTATTCACTACTTGCATTATACAAACAATAAAACTTTCATAAACATTATCATGCCCCCCCTTTTATACATTAGTTAGGACTGTTTTACAGAGTAGTGCCATAAATTAGTTTCTAGTGTAGTATTAGTGAGCATTTATAGAAAAGAAAAAAATAGAATGTGTTTCTATCAATCATCAAGGAATCTAGATAAGAATGTGTTACATTGTGTTGATTTAGGGACCAATGGATGATTAAAGTGGCTAGGGCGTTGATAAGAATGTCCATAGTCCCTGGAACCTGTTTCTGCAGTAATAAGGCAGTTCATAATCCAGAAATAAGGATTCAACTTCTCAAATTTTAATATATTTAGAAAAATGAATTCAAAGACTGAGAATAACATTAGCCAGGTGACTAAAGTTATTCAATAACACACATTTAATACACAGAAAATTAAAAAAAAATAAACTGTTTCTTTTAACTACTATCATCAAGTGAAAACATTGTTTGCTGTTTCAGTTATGTTCTTCAAGTATATATTGACTTCTGCATCACACTATGTATAAAATTCAAGTTAATCTCAAGAGTTAAATAATAAATAATAAGGCTGTAGCTATATAAAATAGAGTAATCAGGGTCTGAAATGCTAGCATAAAAGTAACAAGGTAAAGACATCAATTCTAGTTCTGTCTTCAGCTGTGCTTTATGCACTGCTCTTGATTAAAAAGACAAAACTACACTCTGTGTGTGTAAGGGAAGGTGTGCATTCATCTGTCCGTGTGTGTGTGTGTGTGTGTGTGAGCACGCACATGCTTGTGTGCTTGCATTTGCTGAGTGGGAGGAAACAGCAAGGAAACCAGTTTAAATGAGGAGTAATCAAAGGAAACTGAATAAAAAGCCAAAAGTGGTTGTAAAATTCTGATTATTCTTGGAGAAATCACTTGAAGCTCAATGCATTTGAAGTTTAAAAGGATGAAGTTTAAAGTTATCAGTCAGGCCTTCAGGTATTTCCATGAGATATCCAAAACCTAAATTACAAATTATATATCCCATTTTTGTCATAGACTATGTTTCCAGAAAGAAAAACAAATGAGTGAAGTCCATGGGGGTAGAGACAGGCAGCAACTATTTTTAGGACAATGAAGTTTTCATTGTGTTTTCCTTCCCTCTCACTCATCAAATTCTACTTCTCATTCCAGTGCCTGTCCTCCCTAAGCCTGCACTCCACTGAGAGTTATTGTCTTATTGGCAGCCCATCTGCCTGCCCCGTTCTCACAACTTTTGTGGCATTCTTTGTCTATCAATACCATGTGTCTTGGCATGTATTACTTATTTGATTTTTGTGAATGCACTATTTCTTCCTAGGTAAGATGCTAGAAAACTTCTTAAAATATATTATAATTTTGATATATTGGTGTCCTATTCAGCATATGCCAGAAAACTATGCTTATAATAAATGCTCAGTCAATATTTGTTATGTTAAGGAAGAGATTACTTCAGCCTAGGACCAATTAATTTCATTTCTTTCTAATATGCAGAGAAAATATCCAGATATTTCTCTGCTAAATAATCTTTAACTTCATTTAAGATTTGACATGCTGAAAAAGGTTTATTACATTACATTATTTTTCCCAGTCAAAAGCTGTTTATCTTATTGTGCAGGTCTTTGCATGCTGAACATTTGTAAAGAAGATAGATCCTATAAATCACTTCCTATTAGACTTTACTTATCAATACTTGGTTCTTGAATATATATATTTAAAGATTTTATTTATTTATTTATTTATTTATTTATTTATTTATTTGAGAGAGAGTCCAATAGAGAGAGCACAAGGTGGGGGGGAAAGGGGCAGAGGAAGAGGGAGAAGCAGACTCTCCACTGAGCAGGGAGTAGGTTGAGGGGCTGGATCCCAGGACCTGAGCAGAAGGCAGACGTTTAACTGACTGAGCCACCCAGGTGCCCCTTGAATATATTATCTATATTCATTAAACAACTGAGGAAGATAGTTATTATTTTTCAATTTTATAGATTATAGAAAGTTGAATTTCAGACACATAACTGGTGGAATTATGTTTTAAGTTCAGGTTATATATATATATGCTATTTTTATTAAAATATGTCGACTCTTTTGGACCTTAGTCCTGGCTTCTCTACTTAATTCCAACCTTAAATCTGAACTGTTGTTCACTCATACTTTCCACTAATTGTAAATCCCAATGTGATAAGGCAGGGATATACAGAAATTATACCCCCGGAGGTTCTGTCATCAGATAGCAATGTGATGTGTTCAAATCTTAGGTCTATTATTTACTTTTTGTTTTTTTTTTTAAGATTTTTTATTTATTTGACACAGAGAGACATAGCGAGAGAGGGAACACAAGCAGGGGGAGCGGGAGAGGGAGAAGCAGGCTTCCCGCGGAGCAGGGAGCCTGATGCGGGGCTCGATCCCAGGACGCTGGGATCATGACCTGAGCCAAAGCAGACGGTTAAGGACTGAGCCACCCAGGCGCCCCCTATTATTTACCTTTTGTGAAATTTTGGTCAAGGTAAAAGTTGTTAAATCTCAGTTTCCTTATCTTTAAAATAAGCAAAGTAATAATACCTAATCCATAGATTTATTGTGAGGAATAACTGAGATAATAGGTATAAAGTTCTTTAAGGGGTCTGGTACATGATGTGTGATTAGTAAATGTTTATTATTATTTTCATCATCATTTAATTTATTGATAAAATTATTGCAAAAGGGAGTTAATTTAATTTTCAATAAAAACTAAGTTATTTTTACCCATAGTATCAATTTCCCTTCAAATGTTTCTAATATAAATTTTTCTGTATTAATATGTAATAGCTGAAATCATGAGTAAAGGTTTTTATAACTTTCTAAAATCTTCTAAGAATTAGTTTGCTTTTGCTTGCTTTTTTCAATCCCCAAATTAATGTCAAGGTAGGTAGACATAAAATAAATTTTCTAAATATGGAATCAATAAGAATTCAAAGACTGACATAAGCTACATAGTTTTAAGAGTCTCTTTTAATGGATTTATTCTTTCTCGGTCAGCCTTTGCAAAATATTTTCAGTATAAAGGTTAAAATCTTTCCTATAACAACCAAATAATAAATGACATGACTGAGCTTTACAAGCAAGTAGTAAATAATCTTGTAGATAAACCATTATGTGGATTTAGTTTCTTTTATATAATTCTAAGTATATGATGTCCAATCTGTTTAATTTAATATGAATAAACACAGCTTTTATGATTATGACATCACTCATAGTTATTGTTTTTGCTTTCAGAATGTTTATACTGGTTTGACAGTTTTACAAAACAAGATTAATTAAAAAATATTTGAAAAGTAATTAAGATGTAAAATGCTCTAATTTTAATTTTAATATTAGCAATTTAAAAAGTGGGAAGCCTCTCTGATTCATAGAGTAATGAAGTCTCTGAATAATAATATAGGCAATTTTGACTATACACCATTTCCTCGGTAAGAATACTAAAACTACATCTGTAGAGATGACAGTTTCTATACATGTAGAAGGTGGTAAAGAATAAAATACTAAAAACAGTGAATAAAACAGAGACCTCCTCATTTCTTTTATTTATACAATTACCTTATCAAAGGCAATCTATTATCTAAGTAAATGTATTCATTAGTCAAGATTTATTGTAAAAGGGATGGGGGAAATAGGAAGAAGTTGGTAAAAAGGTACACACTTTTTACTTATGAGATGAATAAGGTCTGAGAATCTAATTATAACATGGTGACTATGGTTGATAAGGCTGAATTGTATAATTGAAATTTGCTGAGAGTAAAGTTATATGTTCTCACTGGGAAAAAATAGGGTAAGTATGTGAGGTGAGGGCGATGGATGTGTAAATGAACTTTCTGGAGGAATTCTTTTATAATGTCACCATGTACACACATATCAAATCACCTCGTTGTACACTTTAAACATCTTACAGTTTTGTCAATTATACCTTAATAAAGTTAGAAAAATATTGTTAATATGTAAGTTCTCATTTATATAGCTACAACATCATTTTGCATATGTAACTCACTTACCTGTAATTTTTTCCCATTTTCTTCCTGTGTATTTATGTTCTTCTTCAATATAATCTATACCAAAGTATTACCTAGACATTTTCCTTAATTATTCAGTGAAGTTAGTTTTAAAAAAAATCTGGAGCTTCTATTGTGATTCTCAAATTGAGGCAAAAAATTTAAGATGTAACTGCTGGTCTCAAGAATGCACAAATAAAATAGGAGATAAATGCACAGATAGAATTGCTGGTTCCAAAATACTGTGTTACAGGGATTAGATTGAGGTACTACTCTAAAAGCAAAGAGAGTTTTTTTTTTTTGTCTATTTATTTTGGGGGCTGGTGAGTGGAGAGCAGAGAAGTGTGGTTAAAATATTTTCTTTCCCCTGATTGGAGCCATTTAATCCTTTTCTACTTGACCTACATTTTCTCAATTCCCACCACCAGATTCTGATATTTCATTAGAAGTATTCAAAATTAGAACCATGGCTGTTCTGGAACTTGAAATGAATGCACTTATATAATTATAAGTCAGCTTATATAATTGTGCCTAAAGGAAAAGTAAAAAGATTCTTTCATATGTAATGTAAATAAATTAACTTTAGGAGTACAAGAAGCATGTATGTTTTGGTCACTTTTTTGTAGCACATAGTCCGGCATGAAATGGGCACTCAATAAATAATTTTTGGTTGAATAGATGAACTTTGCCCAGAGTCATGATTTTGATTGCCAGAAATGTTATTTTTTCTTACTTCTGTGCTTCAAACTGTGTTCCATATTATTGAAAAGAAAATGATCCATATAATTATAGCAAAGGCAAAACAAGGCAACTTTTACTGATCAGATATAATTTGTCAAGGTCTGTTCTAGCTTTTGACATGGATTTTTTAATTTAGCTTAAAAATATCCTTTTACGGGGCACTCGGGTGGCTCAGTCAGTTAAGCGTCTGCCTTTGGCTCAGGTCATGATCCCAGGGTCCTGGGATGGAGCCCCACATCACCCTGCAGAGCAAGGAGCCTGCTTCTTCCTCTCCCTCTGTTGCTCCCCACCCCCCCCACCGCCTCCCGCTTGTGCTCTCTCGCTCTGTCAAATAAATAAATAAAATCTTTTTAAAAAAATACTCTTTTACAGTACATGCTATTCAAATTTAAAATAAAGAAAGCAAGATTTTGTTTTTCTTATTTTATTTTTCTTATTTATTTATTTATTTAATTTTATAAATTATTTTTTTAAGATTTGATTTATTTGGCAGAGAAGGAGCGTGGGAAAGAGAGCACAAGCGGGGGAGTGGCAGGCAGAGGGAGAGAGAGAAGCAGACTCCCCTCAGAGCAAAGAGCCTGACAAAAGTCTTGATCCCTGGACTCTGGGATCATGACCAAAGCTGAAGGCAGACACTTACCCAACTGAGCCAGCCCGGTGCCCCTGTTTTTATTTTAAATGCTGTATTAGATAACTCATAATAAAAACTTTTCTTAATAGCACAGGTCTCACACCTGTGAGTACACAGACCAATCTTCCCCAGAATTAGTACAATTTAGTAAGTGAATTCATGACATTCATAGCATGGTTTGTGAACTTTTCCTTCATGTTTTTCTTTCTGTTTTAAATTTGCATTTGTAACGTTAATGTCAGTGAGAAAAAGAAATCATTTAAAAAGTACTTTTGCAAATACCATGTCCTCAAAAGACACAGGAATCTGCATCCTAGCTGTGATGATTTTAATCTTCCAAAGAGAGTTTTTAATTTATATTCTTTAACCGTAATATTAATGTCAATATTTTTCTTTAAAAATTTTGCATAAGAAATATGGCTGCACTGTTTTGGCCAAGCTCAGAAGTAGTGAAGCCGTGGGAGGAAACAAAAATTAATAGTAGAGCAGGAGGTCCATGACAACTGTGTGGCTTCATTACCAAAATCGCACATGGTTCTGCATTTATAGTTTCTTATACATTAAGTAGCATAAACACACTGCATGGTTCATTTAGCCCCTAATTTTTCACTTGGATAAATTATCCGGATGTTCCAATTCACGTGCATTAATCCTGGGGAGAAACAGCACAGTTTATTTTAGAAAAAAGATTCATTTTCAGATCCTGCATCAAATCTATTTATTATCCTACACCGCCTCAAAATATCCCAATTACCAATAGAATCGAAAGCCAAACCAGAGGCAAATTAAGAGTATTAAGAAGTAAAGAAACTCCTACAAACCAGATCTGAATGTCACACCATTTTTTTTTTTAGAGATTTTATTTATTTATTTGAGAGAGAGAGAGTGAGAAAGAGAGAGAGCATGAGAAGGTGGAGGGTCAGAGGGAGAAGCAGACTCCCCGCTGAGCCAGGAGGCTGACGTGGGACTCGATTCCGGGACTCTAGGATCATGACCTGAGCTGAAGGCAGACGCCTAACGACTGAGCCACCCAGGCGCCCCACACCATTTTTAAAAATTACTGTACAGCCTTTCTTTTTGCTCATCTTCGTCTTGCCACTTGCCCCAACTTCTCATTGCCCCACTTCCCATCTATGCTATTAAAGCACAATAGCATATATAGTATAACTGTGAACATTTAACTGTTTTGCAAGATTTAGTTAAAACTACTTATTTTAACCCTCATGGATACTTTGGCTTTTACTTTTTACTTTTGCATGTGTTCTTTGAGGCTACTGGAACATTTTGTAGATTCCTCCAATAAACAATACATGGCTAAAATTTATTCATATATTACTCTTCTATACTGAAGTACAAAAATGTATGTGATGTATTCTAACAGATATAGAATATTAAGTAAATGATTTAGAAATGTAAGTATAGAATACTTTGGATGGAATTTATTGAACAAGTATATTTAATAAGTCAAAGAAGCTGATACAAAGTATATTGTAACAAAACATATCCTTTTGTTATCTAGATATGCATAAAGGTGTTTTTAAATTATGTAAGTTGTATAACTGTTGCCACGAGATGTTAGTGGCATGGTATTAGGTGGTAAAGAAATGTACTGTAAATCCCTCCCTAGATTGATTTCTATAGATACATATAGATATGAATATATATGTACAGATATGACTATATATACACATATATAGTCATGTGCTTACAAACACAGACTTTGTATAGAGTGGGGAGAGAGTGGGTTATTTCATTTTGATTTCCTTTTAATCTGGTCTATGACTCTGAGCCATACGATTCTCTGGATCAAAGACAATGTTGACATAGTAGGGGGGCTGGCACTGGAAGATATTAGTGAGGCCACGTTTGTAGGGCTTTCTCTACCCTAAGTCAGATTTCCCTCTGTGGAATATTCCAGGGAAAAGTTGCTCAGTAGAGGTTCCTATACCCTTGTAGCAAGGTTAAATATACTAGCTTGAGAGGCCCCAGGAGACTGGAGAGCAAAGAAGTTGGTTCCTGGTCCTTGGAACTGATGACTTACAGATTTATAAACTGACTGTGCCTAAGGACAGAGATCGCCACACCTTCCACACGTCTTGAGATAGTTGGGCCCTAAGGTAACTTAGCAAGAGAGCACCAATGGCAGACAAGAGAACTCATAATACATACATGGTAGAACAGGCAGCAGAGAAAGAAAGAGCACAAGTAACATAACTAGAAGAGGCCCCAAACACTAAAAAAATTTTCTGAAATTCTGATATACACACCTCATCCGATTAATAAATTAATGGGTGGAGACCTTGAGATTTTGCATGATGAAGAAGAGAGGAAAGAGTTGTGGCTACTATATACTGTGTGAAATATATTTAATGATAGACAATCTGTGGTTGTGTAGTATAAATTCTAAATAAAGCTGCTGAAACAGAAGGGACATACTTGAAGTGAAATATTTCTAGCAATATGGAGAAAGAAGTTATGTATCCGTCTGGATCTAATGATAAGAGGGAAATTACACAAAAATTTGAACAGGGGAAGTTAGTGAATAAAATAAACATGACAGGGTATTGGAATAATGGGATTGGTTAATAAGCAAAGAGAAATCTCAAAAATATAGGAAAAGCAGATATCAGGAGCAGCCAGTTCTCCTAAGGAAGATGTACAATGCCCAAGGAAAAGATCCAGATCACATTGGAGGGGGTTCAGATCTGGCTCATTAAGTGCAGGGAAATCACTGTGGCACTGTGCTGAAGAACTTGAAAATTTGCCCCCTGGATCTTGTGGGAAATCCTAACTCCAAGGTATTTAGGAAAGCTGTTCCTAAATGGTGCTATCTCTTTGGATGCACTTCACTAGAAACCTGCCTGAGGGGAAGTGTCAAGGAAAATTCCTGCCTGGTGTTTGCTGCTGACCACCATAATACTGCAAGAACTGGTTCTATTGAAGTTGTGAGCACTGCAGAAACCAGGAGCACTCTGCTACAAAAACCACCCAAGGTGAGTGGGATGCTAGTCACAACCGCTGGGTGCTTGTCTTCCTGGCTTTCGTTCACTACAGTTGCTGGTCACCAAAGGAACTGAGGGCCCTGGTCCTGGAGAAAGTTGTATGCACTGCAGGGGCTTGCCCATTGAGCACACAAGAACCAGGAAGCAGGAAACATTTTTTTCCTGCACAATTCTCCAGCACTCTCTGTTGACAAAACCTCAGTGCCAACTGGTAAAAAAAAATAAGATGCTTTAGGGGCCAAGATCCATTTTCACAAAGCAGGCAAAAAGATGAACTGGGGGCTAAGAGCAAATAAATCAACAACTGACCCCATCCACCCCTTTGACTATTTCGCTTCCATGTACACCCTTCTACAAACATTTGAACTTTTCAATAAACAACAAAATAACTCTGTAGTTCTACTTAAAAAGACACAGCTATCATTCAAATAAGTGAAAGGAATCTTCCCACTTTCCCCAAAATGAGGAGACATACAGTCATGAGTCATTGTATACATCAGATATATTAAGTACCCCTCAACTTCAGTCACCATCCCACTGAATATCTAAAGACTAAATTATAAAGTTAACTCCTAACAACTAGTATATAAAATGAAAATAGAGATGTGAAAAACACAAACACATACACACACATAGGCTGCAAATAGAAATGTGCAAAGGTTAGTTTTTTATAACTGGTAATCAGACCAGTAATCAGTAATATCTATGTCTTCCCTCTTTTGCTAACCATTCTATATTTCCCCTGACTTCAATGAGAAAGTTCAGATAGCATTCTTATTTATCACAAACATGTCAAATGTCTTTGGATTTCTGGATCACAAGACCCAGTGATAAAGCAACTTGTGCTGTACAGTGAAATTCATTTCTGTAATTTTCCCAGGAATTTGGTATTGCTTCTGATTTATTATCTTGGAAGGGAATGGAAGTTTTGGGGGCTTTCAGTTAGGGTTTCTTACTGTAATGTCCCCCTATGATCAGTGTGGGATGTACTGACTTTATCAACTTGCTCTACAGACTTTTTTTATTCCAGTCTCATTAAAAACTGACCTCCTTACAGGTGATTCTATAGCATATGTTGCCTCCAATTTTCAAAAAATGGCCACTAAGCATTCTGCCTTTCTGTTTTTATGGTAGTGAGCTACAGCAACTTATCTTTCACCTTGAGGGGATACCTCAATCTACTCCAGACCACTGAATCCTAGATACTTCACTAGGGTGATTTGTTCCTGAATTTTTGTGAGGTCAAACCCCAACCCTCTCATTTGCATATTTCGTATTAAGACCTCTCAAGAACCCGTTACTTCAGATTCAATCAGCATAATGTAGTCAATGTAGTGGACCAGTGTGATATTTTGTGGAATATCAAGAGCATCAAAATCTCTGAGGACTATGATAGATAATATCACATCTGCTTCTTTCACGTGTTTTATGGTGGAATTAATTTCTGTTATTACCCCAGTAATTTGGTATCGCTTCTGATTTATTATCTTCAAAAGGAATGGAAGGTCCAAGAGCTTCCAGTTAGTGCTTCCTACTGTAATATCCCTCTATGGGTCTGTGTGCTGATGGGTGATTCTATCAATGGCTAAGAATGTCTAGGGTCATTGGAAACCATGTGTGTTGCAGGAGATAGTTGCCAAAGAAGCTGCAGGAACTGGGAACTAGAGAAGCCATGTGCTCTAGGAGCTTGCTGAGTAAGCACACCCGAACTGGGAAGCAAATGTTCTTTCCTCTTGCAATGTCTCCTTTGTGTCTTTTACTGACAAAGCTTTAGTGACAGCTGACAAAGAAAAATATTTTAAGGGCCTAGATCCATTTTCACAGAGCATAAAATGTATGTACTTCAAGTTAAGAGGCAAGAAATCAATAACCGGCACACATCTTAAATTTACACAAATACACATACATACACACATACAGTATGTGAGGGAAAAAGTTAAACTATTCCGCTTATATCACTTGGGTTATAGTTCACAAATCAGCTTTTTTCTTTTTTTTTTTTAAGATTTTATTTATTTATTTGACAGAGAGAGAGAGCACAAGTAGGCAAAGAGGCAGGCAGAGGGGAGAGGGAGAAACAGGCTTCCCGCTGAGCAGGGAGCCCGATGCGGGGCTCGATCCCAGGACCCTGGGATCATGACCTGAGCTGAAGGCAGCCACTTAACCAACTGAGCCACCCAGGCGCCCCACAAATCAGCTTTTAAAGTATTACATCTTACTGGCAGAGGAAGCCGTCAGTGGGAAAATTGAACAAAACGATATAAGACATTGAATATTACATTTTGCTTTGTTTTTGTTTTTTTCTAGAAAGAGAGAGAGAGCATGGAGAGTGGGGGGAGGGGTAGAGGAAGAGGGTGAGAGAGAATCTTAAGCAGGCTCCACTCCCAGCATGGAGCCCAACGCAGGGCTTGATCTCATGACCCTGTGATCATGATCTGAGCGGAAACCAAGAGTCAGACGCTTAACCAACTGACCCACCCAGGTACCCCAAATATTATGTTTTTAAAAATTATTTCTTGAATAGGAAAGACAAACATAGCATATGTGTGTGTGTGTGTATGTATAATTTTCATGTATAAGCATTATATATATGTAAACATGTGCATATACCTTTTGTTATTCCTACAAGTTATGAGAGAGACGATCAATTCAATACCTTTTCCAGCATTGAAGTTATATACTAGATTTCCATTTTTTCCCATTTTAGAAATATATTCAAATGATATTTCTTTTTTTTTTTTTAAAGATTTTATTTATTTATTTGAGAGAGAGAGAGTGAGAGATAGCATGAGAGGGGAGAGGGTCAGAGGGAGAAGCAGACTCCCCACTGAGCGGGGATCCCGATGTGGGACTTGATCCTGGGACTCCAGGATCATGACCTGAGCTGAAGGCAGTTGCCCAACCAACTGAGCCACCCAGGCACCCTCAAATGATATTTCTTAGGTTGGATTTTTGAATGGGCAAGACTTGAGACCAATAGCACTAGTAGTAGTGTAGCCAAGCTATTAATGAAGACCTTAAATAGGGTGGGATGGTCTAGAGAAGTAGATTGAGTTTCTTAGAAACTCACTGTTACATCAAATTTATATTCTTGTGTTTAAACTTCCCCTATTTGAAATACATATTCCAATCTTGGGCATAAAAATCAGAAACAGCCAATATAAATGTATGTACCTAATAAAACTCTAAATCAGCCTTTTGAAATATTTGGGCTGCAACTGAGTTATTCAATGATATGTCAAATATCAATTTTGGGAATAGGCAAACTAGCTCAGTGACATCAGTTAAGCCACTCAACCAGTCCAGCTTCCATGTGTTATCTATAAAGTGTTGGAATTTGTAAAAGAATATTAGGCAGTCAACTTTTTATGACCCTAGATATAGAGATAAGACCAAATTATAATTTTACCAATGTATTTCTGATTGAAAATCAAAATATTTAACAAATTATTTGATAGGGGCAAGGGCCAGTTGGAAGAGTAACTAACCCATCAGACAGATATCTCCTACAATATATAGTCAGTCTACACTGCTCTAGACATATTAATGATCAACCCTAATTATCTCCTATTTATTTAAATAATTATTTTCCTTATAACTGAAATGGTAGAAGTATGCTAGATTAAATGACAGCTATGCTTTTGTGATAAAAGATTATTTTTAGCCAATTACCTCTAAAATATCAACCAAATTTCATAACTTGATCTCTTACTTAAAGTTACTATAAATTTATATATTACCTTTCTATTCATACACAATTTCTGACTTTACTTAAGGAATGAGAAACTTGTCTGGTGTTTTTATAAGAAGGGTAAAAACAGCAAAATACATTGCAGAAATATTAATAAGAAGGCAATGGTTTCTAATTACATATAATGTTTGTAGTAGAAGTAATAGTAGTAGTAGAATTACAGAGCTTTAATTTTTTTATGTGCATAAAAAGCAAATAATTAAATGATTCAAGTTATGTAGAGGAGAAAAGAGGATCATATTTTGACTCTATAGAGAGGGGAATAGAAGGAGTATATCGGAATTAAAATAATGCCATCACGAGCTCTGTTAGTATACTCAGATAAATGAGTCAGTTAGGCTAACTTGAGACAGAAAGCAAGATAAATATAAGTGAAATTGTGATGACTATTCACATGGTTTAAGTGGATTAAAAATATTCTAAATTTTAATGATTCAATCTTCAAAAATTTAATTAATACTCACTAGTCATGCCAATAAGACCAAGAAGCACCCCCATGAAAAGCATGACATGACAAGATAAGTTCGTCTTGCAAGTTTCTATAATGTAGAAGTGATGGCATTTATTATTCTACCCCTACAAAGCCCCAGCTGAAATTAGATGATCTATGAAAGGAAGCTGCCTAGGCTAGGAGCTTAAAGAGAAGATGGCTTATGGAGTCACCATCCTTCTGACAGGGTCCTTTACTACAGGCACACTAAGATTTGCTTATGGAGAAGTTCTATCTTGTTTTGTGCACAACCAACAGCAGAGGCTGGGTCCGACAGACGGATGAGTCACTCACACATTTAAATGAATAATTTTATCGCATCCCACTTTGTTTTACAGTTAAAACATTTTGCTGTCTTAATTCTTGTGAACAACTATTTCTATTGATGTCTTCCATGAAATCCTTGACTTGTCTATACTACCCCTAGAGCATGATTTCTAAAAGAAATCTGTGATTTACTCTTTTTCATAAAGTAAATTTTGCTCCCTGTAGAGCTTAAGGAAATTAGTATTCTGTTTCTAACATAGAAGGATGGAAAAGTCCTCATGTTCTGATGCTCACTATTTAGAAAAGATCACTATCTTTTGGTGTTAAAGAATGAATCACATTCTGCCTGAAAGATCAGAAAAGCTAAAATGTATTCTCTGCATGAACAAATTAAGTGCTTTCTCTAGACTCACACATGTCCTCAAACAGTGAAATCTTAAAAAACGACTTCAAAGCATTAATATGGTAGAATTTAAACCTGTGTAACTAGCTTAGTTTAACCTTTATACACTTCATGGATTTTATTTTTTTTTAAGATTTTATTTATTTATTTGAAAGAGCGAGAGAGCACAGAGAGAGAGTGAGAGGGAGAAGCAGACTCCCCACTGAGCAGGGAGCCAGACGTGGGCCTTGATCCCAGGACCCTGAGATCATGACCTGAGCAGGAGGCGGACGTTTAACCAACTGAGCCACCCAGGTGCCCCACACTTCATGGATTTTAAATCCTGAAAAAGAACACAAGTATTTTAAGTAAAAACATAATCTTGTTAATTTTATGTGTTAACAAATACATTTCTCCTTATATTAAAAAGTCCCATATGATGTGTCTTTCTAGAGATAAAAAATCCAAAAGTCTTATGTTTTAAAAGTATCTTGGCCTTACTTTGACATTCCTTTTTATTAAATATGATTTCCTATTTTTTCCATTTCTTGAAAATTTAGGAATAATGATGTAATGAATGATATAATAAATGTTTCCCATATGTTTTAAAATTTATAAGATACAATATATAATATATAATCTAAAATCACAATTTCCTTTTGCCATTGTAGGAAAAAAGTCATAGATAATATATAACTGCTATGATTACTGTTATGGTCAATAAAATTTTATTACCAAGCATGAGTGGCAGGCCAGATTTGGCCCACAGACTAGTTTGCCTGCCCTGGATTTAGAGTGTATCTCTTGAACAGAAGCAACTTTAAATGATTCCAGCTTGGGCATGTTTGTGAAGAAATCAGTCCTAAAGACATTGCAAAAAAGTAAAATTCTAAATAGGTTTTCTTTTCCTATTTCATCTATGTCTCAAAAAGTGAGTGTTATTGACATTTTACTTGTGTTTTGTCATCAGAAATAGCAACTACTGGGAGGTCAGACTATATTCAAATGTAATGGTAATGGTTATTCAACCACATAAGCTAATGAAAATTGCTTATTATTGATGATATGATTTTAATATACACAGGTATTATTTATGAATTACCTTTACTATTTTAAATATATATGATTCTCTTTTATTTACTTTTGCAACAATCTCTTTTGTTTTGATTGTCATATATTTCCTTTATAATAACTCATTTGAGCTTCCACTACATCTTGTCAAAATTAAGTTTTATTCTACTATATCTTTTTGCTTTTGTCATTTTTCTATTCAAATGCAAGCACCTAACTTTTTTGCTGAGTATTTGAAGGCCAACTACATTTATCACAGCATATGGTTCATAAATCACTTAGTAAGTATCTCTAAATGACAAGGATTCAAAATAGTTATATCATTATTACATTAAAAAAGCAAATCTAAAACAAAAATACCAGTATTTTCTAGCAACCTGTATGTTTCAATTTGTCCTGATTTTCTTAAAAATCTATTTTTGCTTTGGTTCGTTCAAGTTAGTATACCAACAAAACCCACACATTTTATGCTTTTTAGTTTTAAGCAGATTTAACTTCCTGTCTTCTAAAATTGCTACCACTGCCCCACTTGGACTCTGATGTGCTGAATATCTTCTTCAGTGAGAGAACGAAGCAAGAATGTGGTAGGACTACCTTGTCTCAACCATCAGGAGTTATCACTCAGTCACAGGCAATAGGAATAAGGAACACATGCACTTGACACAAAGCAAAGCAGGAATTGTGAGCGTTCAGTAAGATGCTGGTAAGAAAAATGCCTCAACTTCCAGTGCGTTGAAACAGGTCCAAGCTTCTTTATCTGATAAGTTTCTATTATAAAAACATGGAATGTAAAAATTCCACATAGAGAGCCACATCGAATCAACTACTAAAAAGATCCATTAGCATTTTTTGTAATACATGACATATGGTAGCAAGTGAAAGTTTCAGGGAACAATATGAACATTTATATTCCTTCTTTTTTTTTTTAGATTTTATTTATTTATTTGTCAGAAAGAGAGACAGACAGCACAAGCAGGGGGAGCGGCAGGCAGAGGGAGAAGTAGGCTCCCCACTGAGCAGGGGGCGGGATGCTGGACTCAAACCCAGGAACCTGGGAACTTGACCTGAGCTGAAGGCAGACATTTAACTGACTGAGCCCCCCAGGCATCCCCATTTATAACCCTTCTGAGAGGTGAACAAGATATACTTCAGGGGATTGTGATAGTTCAGGTGGTACATAGGAATTTCTTTGGTAAATCTTTGTTTTTATAATACAGACAACAGCAATTAAGAATATGATGACCAATTATATTTTATTTTTTAAACTAAAGGCAGAGGATTTCAGAAAGCAATAAATGTCATGATCAATGAAATGGAAACATGACTAGTATTTTCACTAGTTTGCAGTAGCAGAACTCTGCTTTTAACCATTCTGGGAAAAATCATTTAAAAATTAGTGATAACAGCTTTTGCTTCTGGCTAAGATGGAGCAACATAAATGAGATTCACTCTCCTATCAAAAACAACCAAAAAAGGGGCAAAATATATGAACAGCAATTTTGAGATACTAGAGGACAGGGAATAATACAGTGTGATCTCAGAGATGGGAAATAAATGAGATGAGCCCTACATTTGCACAAGCTTACTATCTTGAGAGAAGCTCCAGTACTCCTAGCCAGGCTAGGGGAAAGAGTCCAAGAGACTCAGACTTGAGGAGATTAAGCAGCAAGTGCTGGAAAACCAATGATGTTGCTAAAGCTTGCAGGATGGACAGAATCCTGGGAGAGAGCTGCACAGACAAAGAGCTCCAGAGATTAGCGGAGGATCCTCCTCAGGCATTCAGCTGACTACCCATCACTGTATATTATAAAGCTTGGCATGGGCTGTCTTTTTCCTTTTACCATCATAGTGTGTGAATAATGATAACTGATAACTCACTATGCTTTACTGTTTTTCCTCTGGATTTTAAGGAGATCAAATAGTTTTTCCTATGTTTATAAGACATTGGAAAATATTTATGTGCAAAGTACCAACCAAATTTCTTGCCAACTTTTAAATTATTTTTGTTCCTTTGTAGGAGATGGTAAATATATGTATTTGCATGATTTTTTGGTAAGAGGTAAAACATATAAATTATTTATATTTATATTATTTGTATTTATAATGTGAGTGTGCCACAGCCACTCATATATGTTGCTATTTTCTCCACTAGTTTTCTTTTTCACTCATTTTTTTGTATCTTTTGATAAGCAAGTGTTTGTAATTTTAATGTACCCGATCAGTATTTTTTAATAAATAACTATTTTATTCTGCATTTTCAAATCATGAAGTTTGGACGTATTCTCTATATTTTCTTGTAGAACTTTTATTATTTTCCCTAAATTTAAGTCTACAATTCTGAAATTTATTTTTCTATATGGTATGATGTTGGGATCATTTTTAATTTTTCTACACACATATCCAATTTTCCACACACATTTACTTAAAGATCATTATTTTCTCATCTCTTCAGTGACACTTTTACCATAACCCTAGTGTCCATGTAGGTATCAGTCTGTTTCTGGAATTTATAGAGATGTTGGTATAGCACTCCAGTCAATTCAACCCAATTTCACAGACTATTTAATTCAAAATTGAGGTTCAGTCTCTTCCAGGTCCTGTCCAATTCCAGTTTACCTTTTTCTAGTTGACAACTGTTCAGATCTTTAGATTCTCAAATAAAATTGGGCACAGTTCACCGAAGTTTCATATTTAAGAATCGATTGTTACTGTGGGGGAGATATCATGCAATAATTTTATATACATGTTTTCCAAAAATCTAAAGAAGTCATTACTTTACTGGTAATACAATCCGCCACAAACTTGGTAAACTATTTTTACTGATTGCTATGTGGATCAGAATCTGTCAAACATTTTTGTCCTTTGACCAGAAATAAATAAATAAGTATGGGGTTGAGGCAATGGAAAAATACACACTCATATACTAAAATGGAAAAATAACCAAAACTCCTACAAGACATCCCATTATATGTCATACCCATGACATATATGTATGATCAATAGGTGGTTCTTACCAGGTTCAAAAGCAATTTACACACAGTTAAAAAGTAATATTTTTAACAACAAATAGAAATCATTTTCCTAATGACCTTAATACATTCCTGAATGAGTCTGACTTTCATTTCAGAAAAGGCAAGGTGTGAATGCTGAAAGCTTTATTAATGTTTTGTCAATTTCTTATGCTTCAAGCAATTTTACTTTAGCTTGCATGTGTCTAAAAAACAGAGGTTACCGGTTTTATATAGTACTAAGTGAAAGTAAAGTTTCTGATACATTTCAAAACTTCTCTCATTTCTACACATGTGACTCATGTGAAGCATTCTATACCGCAAATGATATTTATTCCAATTTCCTAAGTTTGTGAGAAACTGTCATAATCATTTAAAAAAATATTGGATACGTATAGATATTGATGTTATATTGCTAGATGATAATCAAAACAGTCAAATACAAAGAAATCATACTTCTCTTGTCTTAATCATGAAAAATAGGTATAAAGAAATAATAACTTCTCAAATTTGGATTCTGTATGACATTGATTTTTGCATTGATGTATTATAACAATAATAAGGTTTCTATAGTGCATTTCAAAAAAAATCTAATCTCTAAATTTCCTCATAATATTAGTACTGATCATTATATGAAGAAATATGGGGCATCATCACATGGTTTAATAGACAAACTTTCAAAGGGCAATTTAAGAATTCATACAGACATTTAGATAGAGTATACCGTTTAGCCCAGCAATTTCATATCTAGGTATCTATTATGAAAAATATCTCAAATTATTTTTCAAAAATAATATAATTAGGAAATAATTGCATTATTATTATTATTATTTTAAGATTTTATTTATTTATTTGATAGAGAGAATGAGAGAGACAGAGAGCATGAGAGAGACAGAGAGAGCACAAGCAGAGGGGAGGGGCAGAGGCAGAGGGAGAAGCAGACTCCCCACTGAGCAGGGATCCAGACGAAGGACTTGATCCCAGGACCCTGGGATCATGACCTGAGCCTAAAGCAGACGCTTAACTGACTAAGCCACCCAGGTGCCCCTTTGCATTATTATTTTTGACCAAAAAAATTGAGACTTCCAAATTTCCATCCTTGGCTGTAGGGACCACTTGAAGAACTTTAAAAATAGAATGATTTTTGAATTTGCCTTCCCCCTACCAGAAACAATGATTTAATTGATCTTTCCTGGAGATTGGGTATTGTTAATTTTAAAGTTTCCTGAGTGATTTGATTTTGTTGTCAAGATTGAGAATCCCTGATGCAAATATCCACCAGTAAGTTAAGAAACAGTTATACTATGGATAATCATGTGATTTCTAAGTTAATTATGGCATGTATTTGTATGTAATTTATTGCTAAACTATATTGGGAGGGGCGCCTCTGTGGCTCAGTCGTTAAGCGTCTGCCTTTGGCTCAGGTCATGATCCCAGGGTCCTGGGATCGAGCCCCGCGTCGGGCTCCCTGCTCCGCGGGAAGCCTGCTTCTCCCTCTCCCACTCCCCCTGCTTGTGTTCCCTCTCTTGCTGTGTCTCTCTCTGTCAAATAAATAAATAATATCTTTAAAAATAAATAAATAAAAATAAACTGTATTGGGAAATAAAAGGAGCCTGGAACTCACAAGGAGCTTGCTTTTGTCCGTAGAACACTGTGTGTATATATATATGAATATGTGTGTGCACACTAACATCTACACATGTGACAGGAAAGTCCCAGACCGTGAGTCAGCATTACAATAGTCAGAGAAGAGAGGGGTATGCCCAAAACGAAAGGGGGATTAGAAAGTCTGCCAACAAAACAATTGCAAAAAACCAGACCTCTCTCTCTCTTTTCCCACTTAAGCAGTGCAGCCTAAAATTTCCATTCTAGCTAAAGTTAATTGGGGAACTTCCTAACTGAAAAGCAAAAATCAAAACAAAAGATGATGTTTATATAATGACTTTGCGAGAACAAGTCATCCCAGCTTAGCTATTTCTGCTCCACAGTAGGCTTCCTCATTTTAGAATTCAGATAC
The DNA here is from genome assembly GCF_004348235.1 of Phoca vitulina. Taxonomy (NCBI): domain Eukaryota; kingdom Metazoa; phylum Chordata; class Mammalia; order Carnivora; family Phocidae; genus Phoca; species Phoca vitulina. The sequence continues at coordinate 11,857,241 of NW_022589729.1, read as the reverse complement.
TCTAACCTAGTAACAGGGCCCTCACCTGCTATGCTAATTGGAACTTACAGTTGACAAACCCCAACCTTGTGCACCAGAGCTGCCAACATCCTCCAAGTTTAAGAGAGAGACAAAGAGGAAAACAATTTAACATATTCAACAGCAAGGAATATCCACATCAAGTACTTCATCCCATATGTATAGGCAGATGATCCAAAAATTCTGAGACAAAGAATATGAACATGGTGAATATTTTAGCCTATGAGAAGTATATCAAAGAAATAGTAATAACATCGAAATGAACATATTCAACAATGTCCTAATTGAACTGTTTATTTATTGGAGAAAATAACCAAATGCTTATCAATGGAGTGTTGAGTAACTGTGATGTGTCCAATTGATGGGATATTTTGCAGTTGTTAAACTAATTAATAAGATTTATGATTATGAAATATGAGTAAAAACATGAATGTGAAAACATAATGAAATGTTAATTATATCATTACAACAGTGTTAAACTGTGAAGTGATCTGAGTCATATTATTGAAATATCACTTGGGGAAACATTTCACTATTTAAAAAACTATTCCTGAGATAAAGTAAACATTAATTTGTTAAGATACTGATTTCTTCTCCAAAAGAGGTCTATTTCTCAACCTGTATGTTTATTTGGAACAACCAGTATGTTTATTTGTGTTAAGCATACAATTGAACAGTTTTTAGTGAGTTCACTGAGTTGTGCAACCAACTCCATAATAAAGTTTTATAACATTTTCATCACACTGAAATAATTCCTCACACCCATGTGTTGTTAATTCCCCTTTCCAGCTCCAGCCTGAGATAACTACTAATTTACTTTCTGTCTCCAAAGACTTGCTGTTTTTGGACATTTTATGCAAATGGAATCATATGGTATGTAGTCTTTTATTTTTACCTTTGAAATGATATCTTGTTTGAAACACACACACACACACACACATACATTTGAATTCTCAAAACAAAATATTTCACTTTAATCTCAAAAGCTTTTATTTATTCATGAAGGCAAAAAATGGTGCTGAGTCATAGTGAATGTTTATGTGAGCCTGGGAAGATAAATATCAATTCATATCTTGGACAGTTCAAATTAAATTTACAGTGCTATTTTTTTTTTAATGAAATGAATAGACAACTCTGTTTTGCCAACTGCAATTCTTTGTATTTCAATGGCATGTGCATGCCTGTTTGTATATGTGTGTATATATGTGTGTTTGTGTTTTGTGGCCATGAATTTAATAGTATACTCTTCAAGGGCACCTGGGTGGCTCAGTTGTTAAGCGTCTGCATTCAGCTCATGTCATGATCCCAGGGTCCTGGGATCGAGCCCCGCATTGGGCTCCCTGTTCAGTGAGAGGCCTCCTTCTCCCTCTCCCACTCCCCCTGCGTTGTGTTCCCTCTCTCGCTGTCTCTCTCTCTGTCAAATAAATAAATAAAATCTTTAAAAAAAAATAGTATACTCTTCAGGTCTCTTGGAAAATTTAATACCTAGAAAAAAACCTGAAACCCAATTTTTTAATAGATAATTTTAATACTACGTTTATACAAAATAATTGTCACATTCTATAGTATGGTATGGTATGGTATGGTATGGTATGGTATGGTATGGTATGGTATGGTAGTAGAGTATAACATAACATACCATAGGTGTATCCTCCAACTGAACCAATGTGTTACATGATGTACTCTTCATTTGAGCCTTCAGGTTGCTGTTCCAGCATTTAGTATTTATTCGGGACAAATAGCAGGGTCAATACAAGACTCTGCCACAGTCCAGCCTACTCCAATCATGCGGATGGATATACATCCCCAGATATACTTGGCTCACAACAGAGGAAGAACAATACAAATGTGCCACAGACACACTCAATTGAAATGACATTTTTTTTTAAACTGTTTTAAAATTAGCCCACTTTATTTGAAGAGTTTGTGTCATTTTTATAATAATATTCTGCATCCGATTATGAGCTTCAAAATTAATATTCCCAAGTTATTTAAAAGAAAATCCAATACTCAATAAAAAGTTGTGTGATTTATTCTTAGTTTATAATCAGTAGGTTAGCAAGCCTTTTGCAAAATTTCATATCATGGCAAAAAATATCATGGCAAAAAATAAAACTGTTTACTTGAGATGGTGCATATTTAAATATTTTCAAGTTTTAGGTCAAATGCAAGTCCACTGTGATATCTGCTTTGCAGAATTCAATGCTAGTTTCTTAATCAATAATTACATTTTACTTCAAAAGTGTTTGTCAGCTTTGCCTTTAACTGTCAGTGTCTTCAGAATGAGGGCATATTGTCTTCATCTTTATAGTTCAAAGTACCTAAAAACAATGCCTGGCGTTTAGCAGGTACTCGAAAATGCACAGTTGATGCATAGGTAATAATCTGCCTCAGGTTATCAATGGCAGGAAAAGCATGCTCCTTTCTGATCAAAGTGCAGTTATTTCTGGTGCCAGTAAGAACAATGGTGGGACAATTTTAATAAATTTTTAAAGATTTTATTTATTTATTTGAGAGAGAGAGAAAGCAGAAGTAGTGGGGAGGCGCAGAGGGGAAAGGGAGAGAGATTCTCTCAAGCAGACTCTGGGCTGAGCACAGAGCCCACGGCAGGGCTTGATCCCTTGATCCCAAGATCATGACCTGAGCAGAAACCAAGAAGTCGGATGCCCAATCAACTGAGCCACCCAGGTGCCCCATTTTTAATAAATTTTATTGTGGATATGCCAGTAATAACCCTCTAAGAAATCTTTCCAAAATCTTTTGGACAACTTTTTGATTGTCTCTTATGTTGGACATGCTCTTCTTTTGAAATGCATCATTTGTTCCAACTGATAATATGCGGCTCTTATTTCCACACCCTTGCCTTCTCCTTTTAACAGTCTGTATTTTTCCCCAAATCACCTTCTACTGTTCGAAGTATTAATGCTGACAAACTTACACTTACCCAGAGATTATTTCTAGATTTCTTTCTTTCATTCTCTTTCCTGGTACCCTTTTTCCCATTAATTCTGAGTGCATTTATATCATTCTCTTTGATCGGAATACAACCACATTTCATATATCATATGTACTCATTATATTTTATTTATAATTTCTAATTAATTCAAATGTCATGATACTTTTACCAAACCATTCCCATCATATTTCACCATATTGATTATTCGCCTGAATATGTGTTCGGTGTGATATATATTCTTTTCTTCCCATTAGTTTCTGTATGAGTTTGCCACTACTTTTCATTAGAGTTCAGTTTGATTTTTGTACCCTCATTTTCTCTTTATATCTCTAAGGTTATTGACTCCGAAAAGTTGTAAGTTAGGTCCCTTTCTATCAAGGAAACTTTCTTATTTAGTCAGGCTTTTTACTATTTTTTCTGCCTTGGTCTCCTTTTAATTGTCTCCATCCCTGTCCTCAGCCTCATTTCCTCCTGTCACTGATGATTGTGTTACTGATCTCCTTTCTCCTGTTCATTCATCTGAAGATTAACTTTCCTTTAACAAACATTAAAAAAGAATTAAAGTATTTTTTTCTATCAGAAATCTATATTATGTGTATATATTCCTCTCCCGTATAGACCAGAAATTTTTGTTTTTTGTGGCTTTTTTTGTTTCTTTTTTTTTTGTTTTTTTGGGTTTTTTTAGTAATACATAAAAGAAACCATGTCTTGCACAACATGAAATATATGTTTGCTATAACATCTTGTTGAACAAAAATAATATTGAATATTTGGATTTATTTAGAAGGAAATGCAAGAACTAGAGAATCTTAGAAGTTAGACTAGGATGGAATTGAAGAGTAGCAAGTCAATAGGAAATCTATCATAGACTGTAAAATGAAATCTTTTTGTAAGTGATAATCATCTTAATGGGATCATTTCTTTCAACATCAAATGGGAATGATTTTGTGCACAGTATTGAATGTTTTTTTTTTTTTTTTTTTTTTTTGCTTTTTTTTGAGAAAAGAAGGGAAAAAAAAAGACACTTTTCTTTAAAATCCTTGCAGCAACTTCTAAGATAGGGATTGTTTTAACCCTTGAGGGAATCGCAGAGATCATCAAAGTGTTATTCTTTAAAGTTAACTCACCAATGAGTGCCTGGGTGGCTCAGTTGTTAAGCGTCTGCCTTCGGCTCAGGTCATGATCCCAGGGTCCTGGGATCGAGTCCCACATCGGGCTCCCTCTTCAAGGGGAAGCCTGCTTCTCCCTCTCCCACTCCCGCTGCTTGTGTTCCTGCTCTCGCTATCTCTGTCTCTGTCAAAAAAATAAATAAAATCTTTAAAAAAATAAAAATTAAAAAAAATAAAGTTAACTCACCAAAATAGTAACATTATCTTTGTCAATTTGAATAGAAGGGTATAAGAAAGACTAAACTGATCAGTTAACCAATATCTGTTTTTAACAATGACTTCAAAAGAAGTCCCATTTTATGGGAATTTTGTTTGTCTTCTTTTATATTAACCTCAAACCATGTATATTCAGAATTTCTTTCATATTAATGTAATAATGCTTTCACATTATTTATATTATCAAGTGTATATTTTTAAGTTTTTGATGTAAAATCCTCTACTTCATAAGACATTTATTGAATTTCTGTTACTAGGCAGGAACTAGAAAAAATTGATATGACATATAATTTTTAAATTTAAATCCCAGGGCCTTATATTATGGAATAAAACAATCAAATTCTTACCTATGGGTTTATGTGATTGGGATGATATTAAATTATATTAAGTATTATGGTATGTTAAATACCTTTTACTTAATCCTCCTAATAATCTTATGAAGCAATGTCATCACACCCATTTAGAATAGAAAGAAGTTCTGAGAATTCAAGTAACTTATTGGCATATAGTTAGTTATATAACTATAGTTATATAAAATAGTTCATATAGTTATATAACTGTAGTTATATAAATTAGTTCAACAGAAGTGAATGATCTGAGTCAAAGCCAATAGTGTCTTACTCCAAAGCCATGTTTTTTCCTTACTTCATTATTAATAATTTTTATTTATCCTCATTAAGAAGTTATGCTTTAAAAATGTTATCTGTTTCTGCACTATTTGATCAAATAACCAATTAATCAAAGGTATACTAGCATTTCCTAGAGTGTTTACCTTCTGACTCTCTTCTCTCCTTAAAATGAATTCTCCTGATGTTAATTTCCTCATATTTACTTGAAAGTAACAGTATTGCCTCAGTTAGTTCATTGTAATGTTTTCAGGATCAAATCAATAAATATATGTTGGAGTTGGAATAACATTTAATTATACCTCTCTCCTCTCTAGCTTCTGAGCGAATTTGGAAAATGGCCATAAAAATTGAGTACTTCAGTGCTCATAGATACACTTTTTTGTAACTGGATTGAAGATCAAAGTTGAAATTTAAATCAGCAAAAATACCTCCTCCCAAATTTGATGTTAGCACCAACTAGTAAATAGTTGTAGTAAACTAGTAAACTGACTGGAGCTGGTAATGTACTAAAATTTATGCACATAGAGCTTTGCAGACTGCCACACACTCTGTCAGACCCAAAAAACAAGAGTTGAAAGAGAAGAGATGTGTTCTTTGGCCAGCCATCAGAAGGCATGGTATGAGTTCTGACCTAGTTTACCCATCATTTACAGAGCAGAACAGAAAAAAAAAAAAAAAAGTGACACTTTCCATACCAAATTAGATGCAGCCATAAATTCAGGCCAGGCACTTTGGTAGGAATAGCTCATTCTTGCCCCAAATCAACCCTTCTCTTCTTATACAATTAAAAAAAAAAAAAAAATCAAGCTGAGAAAATAACTACTTGGGTAAAGTCTCTCTTTTAGCAATGTGGCAACATTTTTAGGTTTAAACAAATGACATAGAGGCAAAAGTTGTGACTAACTTTGGATTTTGTCCTTATACTGAAGAGTGAGCCTTTCTCTTCCACCTCCCTTCTACCCACTCTACATATGGGCAGGAATGCAGAAGTGAGACATCTTTGATTACATATTATGGCAAAGCCTAAGGATTGAAAGGAAGGAGCCTGGGAACCACATGCTTTGAATATAAGCCCTGGATCATCTCCCTGTCGGTCATGTTCAGGGTGAAGGAATTTCTGTCATGTTAAAAGTATTATATTTTGGAGGTTCTTGTTATAGCAGCCTGGTAGATAGACTTACTAATATTTGTAAGAGCAATGAACATTGCTCTAATATTTTGGTCCAATAAGTTACCTATTCTTTCATGAGCCGGAACCACTGAGGTGGTACCTTCCCCAAAGGAAAAATGTTCTATCACTTAGGATGGACTTTACCTTTATTTATTTTTTTGAGATTTTTTTATTCATTTATTTGGCAGAGAGAAAGAGAGAGCCTTGGGCTTTACCTTTAAGTAACAGAAAATTTGACAGCTTGTGATTAAGAGGGCTAAGAAATAGCATTAATTTTCCCTGGACAAGTTCTGAAACAATGGATAGAAATCAAGAGCCAGGCATATGGTTAACAGAATATTATCAGAAGACAAGGTCTTTTGGGGCACCTGGGTGGCTCAGTTGGTTAAGTGTCTGCCTTCGGCTCAGGTCATGAATCCCAGGGTCCTGGGATCGAGCCCCGAGTCAGGCTCCCTGCTCAGCAGGCAGTCTGCTTCTTGCTCTCCCTCTGCCGCTCCCCCCGCTTGTGCTCTCCTGTTCTCTCTGTCAAATAAAAAATAAAGTCTTTAAAAAAAAAGAAAAAAGACAAGGTCTTTTTGTTTCTGAATGTCAGAATTAGATAGATTGGTCCAGCTGCAGGTGGCACTGTAAAACAACAGGTCTCCTTAGAGTAAAATCATGGTTTTTGTTGACAACTGTTTCCTAAGAAACTTATGACAGAATGGTTGAGCATATGTCCAAATCTTTGCTCCAAATACAGCAATCATGTAAGTTATTCCTTCTTCCCTAGAAATAAGTGAGTGAAGGATTTGGAGTTCGGGGCTATTATACGACCAGATATTCCTCCATATAGCTGGAACCGTCAGGTGTCAAGAATAATTTCCTTTTCTTCCAATATTCTAGGGCTCATTTTCTGCTAAGCTATCTCCATAAATTATGAAGCCTATAATCAAACATAAATGTTGCCGTTGCATCCTGGAAAACCTGAGGAGTCTTTTTCATACTCTTGTGAGGTTTTTACATTCATACAAACTACTATTCAGTATACTCCCTGAGGATGAGATGGATTGTCTCTAAAAGGCAGGAAAATACATCAAATTTGTTTACTAAATTGATTCCATGAACACTTTATTCAAATCTGCAAAATGCACTTGCAAGTTTTATTTCTCCTCTCAAATTATACCCACCTTTGTTTTCAAACATGTTGTACTCATGGTTCAGCTATGAGATTCAAAGTCAGCATGAAAACCCTGATTTTAAACAATAACTATGGTGGTTTTGGATTGTGTCAGTTTGATTAAGATAGAATTTTGTTTCCCAGAATTCCTTTCCCGCTATTATTCCAAGTTGGAATTGGCCAAAAGAGAAATATATATGTGATTTGGAGAGCGGAAGTGGCACATCATCCATATTCATTATGGTGATTAGAAGCCCTTACAGCCTGTGGGTTGGTGCCCCCTCTCAATCTATCCCGTGGCTAGAAAAAGATGCAGAGTGCTCTCAGGTTCATGCTCGTCATCTTCCCTATGCTTTTTATGTAACTCTTCTTTTTGGTGATGAACAATCCCAGTCATATCAACAGACACAGAGCCAGCAGCCTTCCATAAACTTCTCCACCACCTACCTCTCTTCTGTGATTCTACTCCGGCAGGTGCGTATTTCTAGCTTCCCAGCTTTCTCTGCAAGCTCCTGCATGCTCCAGAGTATACTAAGGGCTTGCTAGTGACTTTTCTCTGATAATTTAGCTCTCCATTCCAGGCCATACTTCCTCTCTTCCTACCTTAATTGTGTAAATTCTAGCCACTATAATAAATCAGTTATTTTATACTGCTCATACTGTTCCTGCTTCTCAGATCAAACACCCAGTGATTCAACAGCTATAGACACAAGTCCCAAATTTGGATATAAATCCCATACCATTATTGAATTCTTAGGGAGAAATTCAGTTGAGAGGTTAAATCTCTTTGAAAGTTAAATTTCAAAGACATAAACACCGAAAAGAGTTAATGTCTTAAATTCTATTGCCCTTATAAATTAAGATCAAGGACACTAAAGCCCTACATTCAAACTCTCCAATTGCTTTTTCTCATTCTCAGCTAGATAATTTCTTGAATAACTAGGTAGAATTAGGTTTCTGTAGTAAATGCAGTGTGGACTTTTTTCCCTGAATAGCTGTGGTATTTCTGGGGCCTTAGATATTTTATAGGTTAATGACAAGTTTTTCATAAGTCTTACTGAAAAGGAGTGTAAATGGTTAATAAAGAACACAGATCATGTTGAGGTGGATGAGTGTCAATGTCAGTTAGTGAGAGCATAAGTAGCTCTTAAAAAAAAAAAACCTTTGCAATTTGAAATAATTATATATTCACAGGAAATTGCAAAATTAGCACAGAAAGGAAAAAGTTTAGCACAGAAAGTTCCCATACCCAATTCACCCAGTTTCCCCATCGTATCTAATTATAGTAAATTATCTAAAATGGGAATTTGACATTAGTACTTTGTACATATTTATATATACAGAATTGTGTAATCATCACCACAATCAAAATATAAAATACTCCATCTCTACAAGTATCTCCCTAGTGCTATCCCTTTATAGTTATGCCCACCTTCCAACTTCTTAACATGCTTATATCCTGGCAAACACTGATCATTTTCCCCCCTCTGTAATTTTCCATTTTATTTATTTATTTTTTTAAAGATTTTATTTATTCATTTGACAGAGAGACACAGCGAGAGAAGGAACACAAGCAGGGGGAGCGGGAGAGGGAGAAGCAGGCTTCCCACAGAGCAGGAAGCCCAACACAGAGCTTGATCGCAGGACCCTGGGATTATGACCTGAGCTGAAGGCAGACGCTTAATGACTGAGCCACCCAGAAGCCCCTGTAATTTTCCATTTTAGAATGTTCTATAAATTGAATCATATAGTATATGATCTTTAGAAATTGTTCCTTTTTTTTCATTCAACATAATATCTTTGAGGTCCACCCAAGTTGTTGTGCATATCAATAGTTTGCTCCTTTCTTTTACTGAGAACTATTTCATTGTATGCATGTACCACAATTTAACTATTTACCTATTGAGGGACATTTTGATTGTTTCTAGTTCTTAGTTGTTACAATAGCTGCTAATAATTGTATATAGTTTTTGTCTTTTTTGGAAATAAGTTTTCATTTCTTTGGAATAAATACACAGGAGTGGGTGCAATTGTCTTATGGTAGTGTATGCTTGGTTTTTTAGAAACCAAGGTTTCCAGAATGGCTATAATTTTTATATTCCCACCAGCAATGTATGAGAGATTCATTTGCTTTGTATCATCACGGGCATTTGGTATTGACATTATTTTTAATTTTAGCTGTTCTTATCATGGTCTTAACTTTCATTTCTCTAATGGCAAGTGATATTGAACATCTACCCATTTGCTTTTTTCCCATCCATATATCCACTTCAGTGAAATGTCTTTTCCTGTCTGCCTATTTCTTGTCTTTATACCCAACCCAACAATCTAATTAAATTGCTTGTTTTTGTTTCTTTGTTTTTTTATGAGTTAAATTTTGAGAATTCTTTGTGTATTCTGGGTCCGATTTCTTTGTCAGGTATATAGTTTGTAAATATTTTCTCCCAGTCTGTAGGTTGTCTTTTCATCCTCTTCACAGAATCTTTTGCAGAGCAATCCTTGTTAACTTTAACAATTTGGTATTTTTTGTATTTTATGGACCATGCTTTTAGTGTCAGTTATGTTCACTAAACCCTAGATACCAATATTTTTTGATTAAGTTATAGGTTTATATTTTATATTTAAATCTATAAATCATTTAGAGTTAATTTTTGCATAAGGTGTGAGGTTTATGTTAAGGTTTGTTGTTTTTTTGGTGTGTGTGTGTGTGTGTTTGTATCCCACTGCTCCAGCATGATTTTTTGAAATGACTACACTCTTCATTGAGTTGTCAAAAAGGAGTTAACCATACTAAAATAGGTATATTTCTGCATTCTCTATTTCATTCCTTTGATCTATATGTCTGTCTGTCCTCCAAAATAATGGAAATGTCAAGCTTGAAAGCAGAATTTCCAGCTTTAACTATATTCTTCTTTCCATTATGACATTATATCATGAGGATTAGCTTTAGAAAGACAAAAATAACTTGATAATAAAACTATACAATAAGGGCGCCTGGGTGGCTCAGTTGGTTAAGTGTCCAACTCCTGATGATCTCAGGGTCCTGGGATCAAGCCTCTCTTTGGGCTCCATGTTCAGCAGGGAGTCTGCTTGAGATTCTTTCTCTTCCTAACCCTCTGCCCCTCCTCCTGCTCTCTCTCTTTCTCTAAAATAAATAAATAAATCTTAAAAAAATAAAAAAAATCACAAATTGGTGTTTCTGATCAAGGGTGAATTTGATCAAAAAATTTTTTTTTGCATCAATTGTTATAATCATTTGTTTTTTCTTCTTTAGCCTGTTATTATGGTAGATTACATTGATTGATTTTTCAACTATTGAAAAAGGCTGGAATAAACCCCACTTAGCCATAGTATATATATATATATATATATATATTTTTTTATGTATTACTGAATTCTATTTCCTAATATTTTGTTAATCTTGGCATCTTGTGAGATATATAGGTTTGTTATCTTTTTGTCTTATCTTTGTATGATTTTGGTATTAGGTTGACACTAGTTTTTATAGAATAAGTTGGGGTGTACTCCCTCTTCTATTCTCTGGAAGAGATTGTGCAGAACTGTTATTAATTCTTTTTTGAAACATTTGGCAAACTTTTCCAGGGAAACCATCTACAGCTGGAGATCTATTTTTCAGGAAGTATGTAATTATAAATTAAATTCCCTTAGTTGTTAAACAGTTATTTGCATTATTTATTCATATTGAGTAAGTCATAGCAGTTTCTACTTTTAAAAGAACCAGTTCATCTTATCTAATTAGTCAAATTTATATGTGTAGTGTTGTTTTTAATACCGCTCATTATCTTTTATTAATCTTTACAAAGAATCTTTTTTTGTTTATTGCATTTCTCTATTATTTTTGTTGCAATACCATTGATTTCTGTTCTTATATTCATTATTTCCTTTTATCCATTTGATTTGAATTTATTTTGTTATTCTTTCACTATTTGGAAACGGGAACTTAGGTTACTGATTTGAGACTTTTCCTAATATAAGCATTCAGGGCTAAAAATTTCCCTTTAGCACTGTTTTAGCAGAATCCCACACATATTGATATATAGTCTTTCATTTACATTCAGTTCAATGTATTTTTTTTTATTTCCCTTGAGATTTCCTCTTTGGTTCATTGATATTGAGAAGTAGGTGTTTAGTTTCCAGATGTTTGGAGATTTTCCTCTTACATCTGTTATTTGATTTTAATTTAAATTTGTAGTCAGAGAATGCACTTTGATTTTAATTCTTTTAGGTTTGTTGATGTTTTGGCACGGTATCTGATCTTTCTTAATATGTATTATGCAGCCAATTGAAAGGAATATGTATTCTGCAGTTTTGGGGAGGAATATTCAATAAATGTTGACTAGATCATAGTGTTTTTGGTCTTTGCTATATCCTTGTTGATATTCTGTCTAATTTTTCTTTTTTTTTTAGGATTTTATTTATTTGTCAGAGAGAGAGAAACAGAGAGCAAGCACAAGCAGAGGGTGTGGCAGGCAGAGGGAGGAGCAGGCTCCCTGCTGAGCAAGAAGCCCGATGTGGGACTCAATCCCAGCACCCTGGGATCATGACCTAAGCCGAAGGCAAACACTTAACCCACTGAGCCACCCAGGTGTCCCTCTGTCCAATTTTTCTATTATTTGTTGATAGAGAATGTTGAAGTCTCCAGTTATATTTGTAGGTATCTACTTCTCCTTTCATAACTTTTGCAGCTCTGTTTCCTTGTGCATATGCATTTAACATTGCTATGTATTTGGGGGATTGAGTTTTTTATCATTATATAATGTCCTTTCTATTCCTAGTAATTTTATTTGCTCTGAGTCTACCTAACCTGATATTAATATAGCCACTCCTGCTTTTTTTCAATTAATGTTTGTACAGAACATCTTTTTCTATCATTTTAATTTCAACTTCTTATATCATTGTATTTTATGTGAATTACTTATAGATAGTATTTGGTTGGGTGACATTGTTTATTTTTGTATCCATTTCTTAAGATTTTTTAATATAATCCATTTGCATTTAATATAATTATTAAATGTTATAGCTTAAGTCTGACTTTTTCTTTTTCTGCTTGTTCTGTTTGTTGTTGTTGTTATTTTATTTTTCTATTTTCCCTTTCCTGCCATCATATGAGTTACTTGAACCTTTTTTTAAAGTGTCATTTTGATTTATCTATACTCTTTATGAATATATTATTTGTAAAGCTTTTATTTAATGTTTGCTTTGGGTTTTATATTAAATATACATAACTTATTAAAGTCTACTGGTGTTGACATTTTACCAGTTTGAATTAAGTGTAAAAATCATATAGCTCCATATCTTCTGATCTTCTTTAATTTATAATGTAACTGTCACAAACATTTCCTCTCTATATATTAAGAACCACCTTAGATATTGTGGTATAAATTTTTTTTTACCATATGCAATTTGCTACAGATGTTTGAAAAATATATCCTACACATAGAATGTATTCCAGACTAGATTGTACTAAGTGCAAAGTGTTTATGTTTTTCTTACTGAGTGTAGAATTACTATAAATGATGGTCTATATTTCAAAATTTTACATATTTACAGGATGCCCTGGAAATTTTTCCACTTTATAAATGAAATGATAAGGTCACAGAAGTTTTACAGATAATTAATAAGATATTTAAGATAAGAATCTAGATATTTTATATCATGCACATGATGAGTTAATTTTTCCATTACTCTGTATTATATCTTTCAATGTTGGTAATCTGTAAAAATAAAATTTAGGTCCATAGGGCTAATAAAAAAGAGTTCTATCATAGAATTCAAATTTACTGTAACTCTTCAAAGGACATTTAGTGGGGCTTTTCGCTACCTCTTAAACATATATTTAAGTGTTTAGAAGTGAAAACACTAACACTTAGAAATGAGATACATCAAAAATTTACACATGCTTAAGTGATCATTCGAGAATCAATACAACTGTCAAATTATCCTCTTTCCTGGTATAATTAATAAACAAATAAATGTAGGAAGTCTATGTGGCATCAGATTACCATAAGGTAAAAATGCAATTTTCAATTATTTATATCTTCCTTCTTAATGTAGAAGAGTCCTATTTTGCAAAATATTATATAAATGTTTAGGGCAAGCTAAATGACTATGTTTACATGAAAGTCTTAATAAAGTCACGGTAAACAATCATTATTTATGATAAAATTATTACTCCATAATAATGTTTGCTAATTTTTTTCTAATAATTTTATAAAGAACAATAATGTAGGCAAAGAGGGTTTTAGCTCTGACATGTGAAGTTTGGAAGTCATCAGTCCCATCCTCACAAGAAAATATCTGAACAAATTAAAAATCAATAACATTTTCCAGATCCATCAGAGAATTGAAGTCACAGGCTAAACTACATATATCCAAAGACAAAAAAGGAAATTTTGAAAAAATACAGAGGAAAAGGACCTTCCCTATAGAGAAACAACAACAACAAATAATTACATTGAATTCTTCATCAGAAACCATGCAAATAAGAACAGATTAGAGAGAAATACCTGAAGTGTTGAAAAACACCAACATAGATTTTTTTTTTTTTAAGATTTTATTTATTTATTTGAGAGAGACAGAGAGAGAGAGAGCATGAGCAGAGAGGGGGAAAGTAGACTCCCTGCTGAGCAGAGTGCCCAATGCAGGACTTGATCCCAGGACCCTGAGATCATGACCTGAGTTGAAGGCAGACACTTAACTGACTGAGCCACCCAGGCATCCTGAGGATTCTGTATTAAGTAAAATTATCCTTCAAAAGTCAAGGAGAAATAAAACTTTTTTCAGATAAACAAAAAAGTAAACAAAACATTTTATTTTTCTTATTCTTAATAATAATGACCTACTAGATAACAGTTTGCTCAAAGTACTAATAGGAACAATGTATTGGATGATTATAGTATATAGATAAATGGGATGAATGACAATAATGTTACAGGGATAAGAGGGAGAAATTGGGAATATTCTATTATAAGGTACCTGCAGTATACCAACCATGAAAAAAAAAGAAATATAACATACTAAGAAAGGGGAGAAAATGGAGTCATAAAATGCTCAATTAAAACCAGAGACATATAAATGACCTACAATATCCTATTAGTTTCAGGTTTACATCATAGTGATTGTATATTTTTATACATTACAAAATAATCTCCATGATAATTCTAGTTACCATCCATCACCATGCAAAGTTGTTACAATATGATTATATTCCCTGGGCTATATATTACATCCTCGACTTATTTATTTTATAACTAGAAGTTTGTACCTCTTATCTCCTTTGCCTATTTCACCTGTCGCCTATCCCCTCCCTTCTTTGATAACTAACAGTTTGTTTCCTGTATCAATTTCGGAGCACCTGGGTGACTCAGTCGGTTAAGTGGCTGCCTTCGGCTCAGGTCATGATCCCGGGGTCCTGGGATTGAGCCCCGCATCAGGCCCCCTGCTCAGCAGAGAGCCTGCTTCTCCCTCCCCCTCTGCCTGCCGCTCTACCTACCTGTGCTCTCTATATCTCTGTCAAATAAATAAATAAAATCTTTTAAAAAAATCAGTTTCTGTTTTATTTTGTTGATTCATTTTGTTTTATTTTTTAGATTCCACATATAAGTGAAATCATATGGTATTTGTCTTTGTCTGACTTATTTCACTTAACATGATATTCCCTATGTCCAACCATATTGTACCAAATGGCAAAATTTCATTCTTCTTGATGGCTGAGTAATATTTCAGTGTGTGTGTGTGTATGTATCACATATTTTTCAATCCATTCACTCAACAATAGACTCTTAAATTTCTTCTACATCTTGGCTCTTGTAAATAATGCTGCAGTGAACATAATCATGCATATATCTCTTATAATTGGTGTTTTCATTTTCTTTGGATAAATATTCAGATGTGGAATTGCTGGATTCTATCTATGACAGTTGAATTTTAATTTAAAAAAATTTTTTAAAAAGATTTTTATTAGTTATTTGAGAGAGAGAGAGAGAAAGAACACTAGTGGAAGGGGCAGAGGCAGAGGGAGAAAGAATCTCAAGCAGACTCTGCCCTGAACATGGAGCCTGACACGGAGCTCAAGCCCACAACTATATGATCATGACCTCAGCAGAGACCAAGAGTTGGACACTCAACTGACTGTGATAGCCAGGTGCCCCAGATGGTAGTTGTATTTTTTATTTGGGGGGGGGGAGCGTCTTCTATGCTGTTTCCATAGTGACTGCACCAATTTATATTCCCACAAACAGTGTACATTGTTTCCCTTTCCTCCACACCCTCACTAACACTTGCTATTTTCTGTTTCTTTGACAATTGCCAATCTGGCAGGTGTGAAGTGATATCTCAGAGAAGTCAGACACAAAGTCACATAGTATGTAACTCCACTAATAGGAAAGACAGAAAGTAGCTTATTGGTGGCTTGGAGCTGGGCATGGGAACAGGGAATGATTGTAAATCGGTCAGAAGGATATTTTTGGTGTGATGAAAATGTCCTAAAATTGGGTTGTGGTGATGGTTTCTCAACTCTGCAAATGTATTAGAAATCACTGCATTGTAAAAAAAAAAAAAGAACAAAATAACAACAAAACATCCACAAACAACAACAATAACAACACACCAGAGAAGACAGAGAAAGAGAAGACAATACAGAAAATGTCTCTAAGTCTCTTTTTGAGATAAAAACAGTTACGAGACATAAACTCACTCTTAAAAATAGTCTATCTTGGGAATTCGGTTGTTAAACAAATAGTGATTTTAATTAAGTTTAATTAAGGAAGCAGAGAGAGACTTACTACTAAATAATTGTCATAGACAATAGGTGCTATGTTTCAGAGTAACTTCTATGATGTAGAAAGTTTTAAAAGTCATGATTTGGGATGAAGGTATATAAATGGACTTGGATAGAATTGTTTTTTTAAAGATTTTATTTATTTATTTGACAGAGAGAGACACAGCGAGAGAGGGAACACAAGCAGGGGGAGTGGGAGAGGGAGAAGCAGGCTTCCTGTTGAGTAGGGAGCCCAATGCGGGGCTCGAGCCCAGGACCTTGGGATCATGTCCTGAGCCGAAGGCAGACGCTTAACCACTGAGCCACCCAGGTGCCCTGAATTTTTAAAACAGAAAAGAAAAAATGCTTTGAAAGAGTGAAAAAGAAACAAAAGTGCTGTAGAAATTACAGAGGTATTCACTGCAAAGTGAGGGAGAAACCATTTTGCTAAGATTACATGGAATTGTGATGGGTCTTTAAATCTGTGCTTAGCTATGCTAAGGAATTTCAACTTCTTTGGTTTGTAAGTTGTAAAATATTGATTTTGCAGGAGAGAACATGTTAACAGCATTTTAGAGTATATGCAAAAATCAGTATTTTCTAATAATGACAGTAACGGTCACATATACTGGAAAAAGGAGAAAAAAATATAGGCTGTGGGAAATTTTTAGTTTGAAGACACAGAGGTAATAACAAGTGAAAGTTTTCTAAGGATGTGAAGATGAAAGTAGTTCACACAGAGATGAATCTGAGTGATTAGAGAAAGAAGCAGGGTCTTTTTCTTTCTAAGACCAGGAATTAGAGCTTATATGTGTGGGTATGTGGGTTGAGTGTCAGTCTGGGGAAAGCATATTCAGGGACAATAGGAAATAAAAATAGAAACGAATATTAAGAATGAGTTAAAGGCATAATGACACCAAAAAAAATGACAATGGTTTTAGTGGAATAAAAGAAAAAAAGAAAATCTGGGGCTATTTCAAGAAATAAACCAAGACTAACATTAGCAGGGGGAATTAGTCAAGATTTTGCTTCTAACTTTAGAGTGACTTCATACCATGAGGAAGGGGTAGTTGCTTCAAGGCTTTACTACTATTCACAATTCAGTGATCATAATTATTCATAAAATAATAAGTTACCACCTAACTAGTATTTAAATTAGTATGTTAACATGTTCATAGGAACCAGTATATTTCATCATACTTGCTGATACGGTGTGGTGCTTTGTCATGATCAATCCTCTTTATTTGGATATGGAGTATACTTGCCTGTTGAAAGAAAGTAAATTACCTAAGATTTAAGGTATTGTAAGAATGTCATTCAGAGTTATCAAGTCAACATGAAAGATGAATATTTACTAAGAAATTACTCTGATGGAGTTCATTTTCATAGTTATATCATATGTTCAACAAGAAAGAAAAACATATGCTAGATACTCAATTTTATAATTTTCAAATAATTATGGGTTGAATATTTTTATAGCATACAAAAATAATTCTATGGAATAACACAGAGTTAAAAATTTACCAGTATTTTGGCATACTCATTGTCCAATTAATGTGTGTTGCATAAATTTTACAATTTAATATTCCACTGTCTAAAAGATTGGTTTAAATGGGATTGTTTACTATATTGAATTGAGCCAGATAACTTAATGATCTTTTTATAGCCCTCAAAATCGATGAGATTCCTAAGACATAATAGAGATAAATGCAATTAAACAAAAATGCTTTAAGGCTGTTATTCTTAAATTTATTACTTCCATAGCTATAAAAACTCTCTTCATTTAAAAGGCTTTCAAATAAAAGTTATTTAGAGTATAACACATTTTTCCCCAAATTCTATACCAAGCAATAAAGTAAAAGTACTAAATATGGAAATTACATGAGACTAATGACATTTATTAAGCTAAATATATAATGTTCAAGAAAGTAATGTGACTTATTCAAAATAATAGAAATGGCAGGTTTGAAAAGTAAGGACTCTGACTTTAACTACAGTGTTCTTTCCGTTATGACATTCTATCATGATGATCAGCCTTAGAAAGACAAAAATATTTCATCTTGAGATAAAAAAGAGGGAGAATATGGGTGAAGGTATAGACAAATGCTGGCATTGGGATCAGCAATTTTACTTAACTTAGTTTTGTAGACCTCAATTATTTCAGTAAAATAGGATCCAAGTTCACCTGAAAAAAGGGTTTGTAGAAAGTGAAATGTTTTTTAACACCTGCTACAATTTTAATAGGGAGACAAGTAGAGGAGAATGATAGGTATATCAGTATCAGCGCGGAATCTTTTATAACTAAACTTACACAGCTTAGATTCAAACAGAAAACAAATGGCAATTCTAAATTCTAGTTTTTGTCTACAAATATGATTACATGTGAACAAGTTATTCTAAGCTTACAGTGGATGATCAGGTAGAACTACAAAGAAGCTAGTGGACTAAAAAGGTAGGTTGAGGCTGTGTGACTTGATCTGGATTATCTGTCCAAATATAATATAGTTGCTATCAGAATAAGAGAGGATATGAGAAAAGAGAGACAGTGGCTGGAATTAGAAGTTAGAAACCTATGACATGGTGCATATATATACACATGGCTACTATTTGCTATGATAAAGAAAGACATTCTGCCACTTATGACAATATGGACGGAACTTGAGCACATTATATTAAATGAGATAAGTCAGACAAAGAAGGACAAGTACTGTATAATATCACTTATATGTGACTCTAAAAAAGCCAAGCTTGTAAATATAGAGAGTAAAATGGTGGTTACCAGGGGACTGGGCAGGGGGATAGTACAGATATTGTTTAAGAGTACGGACTTGCCATGAGTAGTAAGTTCTAGAGATCTAATGCACAGTATAGTGAATAGACAACAATATTGCATGATAATCAGTACACTTTCTAAGAGACTAGAACTTAATTTTTCTAATCACTAAGAAATAATAATGGAACATAACTGAGAGAGGTGCTAATTATTGCTACAATGGCAATGATATTATAATTGATAAATGTATCGAATTAACATGTTGAACATTTTAAATTTATACAATGTTACATATCAAATATACTTAAATTAAAAATAAGATTATACCCAGTGTATAATGCATGTAAAGAAATGTTTAAGAACACTTGTAATAAAAATGTTTCATAAAAGCTGAAAAAAAGGAAAAGAAATTAGGAACCTAATTTTAGGTTTGAAGTTTTGAAAGTGAATAATTTCCAGTTGATAGCAATATATAATGGATCCATCCTAAAGGATGACAAATCCAGGTTGTAGAACAAGATGACTGGTGCAGATAAGACAAGGAGCAGTGAGGAAAAAGAGTGAACATATTTTTTTTTTTTTTTTTTAAGAGTGAACATATTTTGAATGCTTACATTGAAGTCATCAGTATTAATAACAGGTATTTTACAACGAAGACTGTGAACTAGATGCCAGGGCCCTCAAGAAACTTAGAAAGCCTGCATACTTGCTTTATTTTGGAGACAGGTGACATAAGCAAATATTATCACTTCCAAAGGAGGAAAGATAGATGATCAACAGTAGCTGAATAATTACTTGGAATCAATAATGGACAGCAGAGAGACTGTTCTCCTGCTCCTAAAACCACAAGTATGGAGGAGGAGAAAGAGAAATAGCAGGCTCTCTTGAAGATAGTTCAAACCAACTTTCATAAGGTTTAAGAATAGAAATAACATGGGCGCCTGGGTGGCTCAGTTGGTTAAGCGACTGCCTTCGGCTCAGGTCATGATCCTGGAGTCCTGGGATCGAGTCCCGCATCAGGCTCCCTGCTCAGCAGGGAGTCTGCTTAGCCCTCTGACCCTCCCCCCTCTCATATGCTCTCTCTCTCTCTCTCATTCTCTCTCTCTCAAATAAATAAATAAAATCTTTAAAAAAAAAAAAAGAATAGAAATAACACTTCAGAAAAAAATTCATATCAAGATGTTTGTTGGAGATAGAATATAGTTTCTACAGAATACTGAAAGCAAAAAACAATGAGGTCAACATAAGGGAAAAAAGCCCAAGGGGCAGTGGGCTCAGGTAAAGACGTTTCAAACACGTAAGTTACTAACAAGAAAGATGTCATCCAAGCTCATTAAAGCAAGTGGAAAAACACAAACAAACTGTCCTCTTACCCATTTGTAAAAGCTGACACAATTGCTGTCTATTGCATACTCCGTGCGTGTCTGTTGAGTAGGTTGAAATTGGAATGTGGGTGCAATCATGCCAACAATATGATGATTCTTTCTTTTGAATCTATTTTTCAAGTAAATTAATGACTGTTTATATTTTAAAAAACAAAAAACACCTAGGAAAAGTAGATTCCTGTAAGTTCCACTTAATAGATAAAAAAGGTTGTTTGGGGTTTTTTGTTTGTTTGTTTTTTGCTAAAAGGTTTTACAAGTTAATGAGTTAATGAACTAATCTCTGCATTTCAAACACATATACTCATTTCTGCAGCCTCTGGCTACATTCTATGGTTTATTTTGTCACCATCCTTTATTTATCAAATTAACTACACTCAGTGACTGGTGTTGTCTGCTTTACTACTGTGAGGAGCATATAGTCAGTGTGAGAAGAAAGCAAATGGTAAGCACCTCAAAGCCTCCCCAGCCAGCACTGAAGTGTTTATTTTTCTTATGACTCATAAAGAAGAAACTAGCAGTAGTGCCACACAGAGGTCATAGCTCCCAGTGAAGACAAAATGTTTCTTCAAAATGAACCAGTTTCATGACGGCAATAACATCTAATTTGAACTTGCCTACTTTGTCTACTTTGGACTGTTTGGTATATAGCAGGTGTAGTAACCCTGTGATGTCATAATTGAATTGATCATTCTCATAATGGGCAATGTCTCTCTTGCTTCCATAATGTCTATTCCTTGGTGATAATGTCCTGTAATTGATATCACCCTATTTCATTTCATGTTGAGAGGCACTTACATATGTGAGGACAAGGGGGGAATGATAATGTTTCATATAGAAAAGCCAGGTATTCTATATTTAAGCCTCCGAAAATGAGTTTTATCATGAACAAATTAAGTTTTTCATAAACAAGTATCCTCTGCCTTCATTAGGTCCACCAAAATTGGACATCGTATTTTGCTGGGTATGTGATCACATATTTAATATATTTTCAAATTATTACCAATTCACAAAATGATAAAATGCTTTTTGAACAATTTCCACCTATGGAAACTTTATTGTCAGAAACGCAGTTCAAGGGGTGCCTGGGTGGCTCAGTCGTTAAGCCTCTGCCTTCGGCTCAGGTCATGATCCCAGGGTCCTGGGATCGAGCCCCGCATCGGGCTCCCTGCTCGGCGGGAAGCCTGCTTCTCCCTCTCCCACTCCTCCTGCTTGTGTTCCCTCTCTCACTGTGATTCTCTCAGTCAAATAAATAAATAAATAAATAAAAAGAAATGCAGTTCAAAAATTACATCTTCTGGGAAGTATTATTTACTTTAAATGGTTTAAATTATTTTTTTTTTCATTTAGCTTCTATAATTTATCATTAATTTATATCTTCTGATGTTAATCTTTTATTTTACATACATTTGATATAATACTAAATAACAGGCTCCTTGAAGGGACTCTTATATATTCATTTTTCATGTTTGTTTTCATTTTAAGTACTAAATGTGGATCCTGAAATTAAGTAAACATTAATTAAATATTTGTAACTTAAGTGCTGAGACACATTTATTTTGCAACATCTGAACATTTTTAGATGAGCTAGTACTTATTTTTTTTAAAGATTTTATTTATTTATTTGAGAGAGAGAGAATGAGAGACAGAGAGCATGAGAGGGAGGAGGGTCAGAGGGAGAAGCAGACTCCCTGCCGAGCAGGGAGCCCGATGCGGGACTCGATCCCGGGACTCCAGGATCATGACCTGAGCCGAAGGCAGTCGCTTAACCAACTGAGCCACCCAGGCGCCCTGAGCTAGTACTTATTTAGAAAACAATTTTATACTTTTACATTAAATTGATATTATCTATTTTGTCAGGAAGAATGATTTAGATAAACACACACAAATTTTACATATGTAAAGACAAACCCATATCCTGCTACACCACAAAGTAAAATTTGCACCTGCCCATATATCTAAACATTTTCTTTTCTTTCTTTCTTTCTTTTTTTTTTTTTTGAACGTAGGGTCCACACCCAACATGTAGCTTGAACTCATGACCCCAAGATCAAAAGTCACATACTCTACTGACTGAGCCACCCAGGCACCCCTGGACCATACATCTAAAGGAGCCATGCATCTACCCTCTTTTATAAAAGAAGTTAAAAAAGAAAAGCTAAAAAGTGGTTAAAGATAATGAAAAGGCAATTCTAAATAAAAGTGAGAAAGAGGAATAAAATAAGTAGATCGTAAAAAGAAGAAGTACCAGGAGACTTTAGAATTGTTTGTTGCAGAACTTTTTTGGGATAGAGGGATAGTAACATGAAATTAAAGCATACCAGTAAAATCAGAATTTCCTAATATCTCCCATTATCAGTTTCTTCACATATAAAATAGTGATAGCAATACCTCTTAGGATCACTTTAAGGGTTGTATACATGTGTCCACACACACAGTTTTATTAACATACAGTGTTATATAGTGATTGAAGTTATCAAATAATAATAGCTTACAAAAGGAATAAAATAACTCATTTGAAGTATAAACATTTTCGTTTGAGTATGAAGGCTACACTTTTTTGATCATCTTATCTTTCCTGATAGCACTTTCGTCTTGCCATGAATAGTTGCTAAATTTAAAGGGGACTGCACGATATCAGCTGTGCTTTTTGGAAGGTTTCTTCAGTGTCCCCATTGTGCAATGAGACATCCAAACATCAGCAAAAGTTGCTGAGTTTCCTGAAGCAGGTTGGTATTTGTCTTCTGTATTCCTTAGTGATCTAGGAAACTCTCGGGAAACAAAGTGTGCTCCTGAATAGTAAAACAGTAAAACCATATTTGAGTATCATTGTTATGTGAAATAATATTGTAATTCTAGGCCTTCTGAAGGGTTTTTCCTTTTATTGCCCACGGTTTTAAAATAGCAATGAAATTATGCTTTTGTAATTTGTTATGATGTCAAATCTTACAGCCATCTCTCATAATTATAAGTGTTTAATTCCTGACACACTTAAAATAATAAATATTCTCCATTTTTTACAAAAATCAATTTTAGTACTTAGTAGATAGGTACGCTGCTTAGAAAAATAACTCACATACGTTATTTCCTACCACTTACCTGACCGTGCATTCAACATGGCATTACATAAAATTTGATTTACACAGATACTCAAATTGATTTCCTAAACCTAATTAAGGACGATTTTTATGATGATCTTCTAAGAGGTCATTGCATTTAAAAATATTCCTTAGGGTATTACCAGACAGATATTTAATGTTCAAGTACCTGGAAAAAATGTCATCAACAGCTCCAAGACATTATTTACTTTACAATAACAGCAGTGGGAGGAAAATCCGGTTATCATCTCTTCCACTTTTCTAAACTTGCATTTTCCCTTTAGCTCAGTGTGTCAAATGATACTCCTTTTATTGTGAATTATTTCAATTGGGAACTTTAAGGAATTAGTTTTCAACACTTAAATGACCTAAGTTGCACTGGTGTAAAGAATTTTATTATGATTAGGGAAGAATAATTTTTGTTCCCACACATCCATTTATTCCATTGCTCACAGCAAGATAATTGTGAAACTTAATTACTTGTTTACAGTGAAGCCCCAACAAAATAGATATTCTTATAAATGCAAGTTATTTAAAAGCATTTTTTTAAAGATTTTCTTTATGTATTTGACAGAGGGAGAGAGAGAGAGCACGAGCGAGCACAAGTAGGGGGAGCTTCAGGCAGAGGGAGATGCAGGGCTCAATCCCAAGACCGCAGGATCATTACCTGAGCCGAAGGCAGACGCTTAATGACTGAGCCACCCAGGTGCCCCTCATTGTCCTTTTTTAAAAATATTTTTATACTTTGGTGCATACAAAGGAAGTACTTATGGGGTGGTGGATAAGAAATAGTTAAATGACTGAACGTGCTACATCCAGGACAATGGATGAGGAGATAAATATCCATTAAGATGTTCAGCAAAAATTCTAAGATGAAAAATAAAAAAAAAAAAAATGTGGCTGAGATATGTATCTAAATCCCCTCCTCTCTCTCTCAATATCTATAGCTAATAGATGATAGATGATAGATAGATAGATAGATAGATAGATAGATAGATAATAGATAGATGATAGATATTCCAGTGATATTATACTGGATCTCTCTCTCTCTATATATATATGGAGAGATAGGTAGATATATCTATTCATATACATAGAATAGATACATATAACTATATATCTATTATCTATACATATATATCTTTATTCTATATATTCAACATATATAATACATATGAAATCTACATGTAGCTACTTTTATATATCTCTCTGGATCTATGTATAAAAGCACACTGGATATCTCCGTAGATCTATCTATTATCTATCTATCATCTATTTATAGAGATATCTGTCTATATATAGAGAGAGAGCATATATAGACCAATCTATTTATATCTCTATAAGATCTGTATCTTTATATATATTTCTTTATCTATATATTTATATATGTGGAGATGTGTGTATATGTGTGTATATATATGCATATGTGTATACATATATTCCAGTGATATTACACACATATGTATATGTATATATAATATACATGTTAATATCACTGGAATATATATATACATATATACATATATATACATATATATGTAGTCCAGTGATTTAGCATATATACATATATATACATAGCATATATACATATATATGTATATGTAATATCACTGGAATATATATATATGCACATATATACATACATACACACACACACACACACACACATATAGTCCAGTGATTTTAGCAATGTGGTTCATATTCCTTTTACATCAGAGTTATTGGTGCTTAAATGGAATGGGTTTGAAAACCAGACCTCATCACTACCCTCAAAGATAGAGATCATCTTGCACCAGATTGCCACCATGTAAAGTAATCAATCAGTTGGATGTGAACCATATATGCTTCTAAAATAGAGCTGATGGACAAGAAAAAAATGATAACATAAAAAGAATTATAAAAGCCCTCAAGGAGCTGCACATAAAGTTATCTAAATGGCATTATGAGATTTGAATCTTGAAATATATTTACAAGCCTACATATGTTTCTACTCTAGATCTAAAATACATAATTGAATCAAAGAGGATAATCATAAACTGTCTGGGAAAGTGTATCTTACATTTTATTTTTTTAATTTTATTTGTTTTTTAAGTAGGTGGGTGTGGAGTCCAATGTGGGGCTTGAACTCATGACTCTGAGATCAAGACCTGAGCTGTGATCAAGAGTAGGACACTTAGCTGACTGAGCCACCCAGGCACCCCATGTTTCTTACATTTTAAATAAGGACATTTTTAATAAGAGCCATTTGCATGCAGAGTCTCAAATAAATCTAGAATTAAATATATTATCTTTCCTCAGCAAAACCTAAGGATTATACTGGCTGAGAGAGGACTTTGAGGGTTGAAAGCAAAGTAGAAAAACAAAAATATCCCACAAATGTCTTATTATTGGAGTGAGAAAATAGTAGAGGAGTTTTTAAATTATCTATCCAGATAGGAGAAATTTTTAACACTCATTCACCTAATTGTGGAGAAATATGTGTTTGAATTTGAGCCTTAGAAAACATAAAGTTTTAAGTAAGGACCTGGAAGACAATAATAGAATTATTATTAATCTGATAATCACAATCAAATTAGGATCACAGACCTGTACCTCTGAAACAAATAATACATTATATGTTAAAAAAAAAAAAAAAGAAGATAGTAGGAAGGGAGAAATGAAGGGGGGGAAATTGGTGGAGGAGACGAACCATGAGAGACTATGGACTCTGAGAAACAAGCTGAGGGTTCTAGAGGGGAGGGGGTGGGGGGATGGGTTAGCCTGGTGATGGGTATTAAAGACGGCACGTTCTTCATGGAGCACTGGGTGTTATACGCAAACAATGAATCATGGAACACTACATCAAAAACTAATGATGTAATGTATGGTGATTAACATAACATAATAAAATAAAATAATAAATAAATAAATAAATAAATAAATAAATAAAGGAAAACCATAAAGAAAAATAAATAGTAAACAGAAAGTCAGAGCATGGAACTATATTCAAGTGTTATGTAAAAATAAACAGAATGAAAACTTCTATTAACAACAACAATGTCCAGTTATAACAAGGACATTAAGTATGTTAAACAAAATTAGGTATAGAAATTTACATTTTAAAGAGTAAGAATTGAGAGAGAGAGATAGAAAGCATGAAGGGTACAGAAAATTATATCAGGAAAACACAAATAAAAAGATAGTAGTACCCATAGTAATATCAGAACATATGAAAAACAAAAAGCATGGGCATAAAGATATATAAAATTCTATGAAACAAACATTACTGCTTTTTAGACAGTTTGGAAATGCAAAAGAAACTTGATGAAGAAACTGTAGTCTAAAATTTAATACACCTTTCCCATGGGAAGGATTACCCTCTGGTGGCCAAGAGCTAGAACCAAATATAAAAACAGTATCTTATTTCATTAAAATGACCAGACTGTGAACTTGTCAAGAAATAGGTAAAATGAAGTCAAACACCCAACAAGCAGTGCAGCAACTCGGAGCAACAGTCTTGTGAAATGCAGGAATCCAAACACCAAATTCAGGGAAAAATATTGGGTGAATGTCCCTGGAAAATTGCTGTTTTGGACAAAAATTCTCCACATACTCAGAGCCCTTTGGTCCTCCATACGGGCCTGAGAAGTGACAACATTGCCGTCCTGAAATTTCAAGTCACTGACTTCAGCCCTGACATAGATGGTAAACCTATCACTGGGTAAATAAACTTCTATAAATACAGAAATGGTGAAGAAAAAAACCTTAATTTTGATAAATTTGTGCCAAATTAAAAGTACTATATGTATTATATAAAATGCAATATACTTCATTATGAATATGAGATGTAGCATTTAATTTACATACTGGTTAAACACGCAGGAAGCTTCAGAGTGTTTTGGCTTCCAAAAGTGTGTAAGTCTTGACAGTTAGATATTAAAGTGTTTAAATACATTATGTTGATATGATACCTATTTAAACTATACAAATACAAATATAATATCTATTTAAACTATGCAAGTATGCATTCATGCACTTAGTACATATGTTTATATTTTTATTTAAAATATACACAAATATGAATATACATTATATAAGAAATACATATACAATCTATATACTCAAATATGAATACTTTAATATATTCTCTAATAAGCAAGTATCATATGTAATACATTATATGATTTTTGAAGATGATTTTCCATATTCTACATATTCATATACAATATTACAGAAATAAATTTTATTTACCTGTAATTAATTACATCTTACATCTATAAATATATTTTGTTACATGATAAATAAATCTAATAATTAAGTTGTAAATGCAACAGAAATTTAAGTGAATTTAATGTATTAAATTAATGAAATATTAACCAAGTTAAATAGACAACACAGCTTTTTAAAAAGGTATAACTTCATACATAAGCACAAAAAAACTTCTAAGTTAAACTGTTAAACTTAAGTGTCAATAACCTTTTATTTGTAATACTAAAAACTGAATAAGAACTTTAAATCTCCAAAACCGTGCATATTCATTTTTCCTGGCTATTTGGCTATTAAAAATTAGAAAAGCAACAGATAATGACATTCTTATTTCATAAATAGTAATATCTAGCATACAAAAATAAGGCAACACAGAAAGATAAAGGTTTTTGGGTTTTTTGTTTTTTGGTTTGTCTTTTTTTATGTGTGTTTATGTGTGTGTGTGAATGTGTATGTGAATGAATGAGGTTGGAATAAGCATCTTATATATCCATGATTGGAAAAAAAAATGAGATTCTGCCCAAAATGAAATAATGTAAATATTGATCTTGAACTAGGTGAAAAGTTAATCCCTTATAGTCTTCTCTATCTTCACTTTTACATAAAACATACTCAATGTGAAGGTGTTTACCATATGTTAAAAGCTAGGAAAAGAACAAAATACATCAATATAGTGTAGATAAAGAAATTAATACATACAAAAGCAGAAATCAATAAAATAAAAGACATATGAAGAATAGAAGGATGGATAGATAAATATAAAAGCAGGCTATTTTGAAAATATACAGAAGCTAATCCCCTATAAAATTTTAAAGCAAAAACAAATGTAAAATACAAGAAAATTAAGGATGCAAAGGATACATTGCCTAGACAGATTAAAAATGAAGAGAATTATATGATAATTCTGCATGTAATAAATTTGGAATATTAGGGGAAATGTGTGATTTCCCATAAAACTGTAATTTAAAAATGTGACCAGAAGATAGATTATATTTGAATAGACCAATTTCTTTAGAAAAGATTGGAAACATTTTAAAAAGTTACCAGAATTGATGATTCCACAACCTAATGCTATGTAACATCTAAAGATATATAAAATTATTCTTGATACAGAAATATGAAAACTCCACAACTTACTTGAGATACTATCTTAATTATCCATACTTGATAAAGATAATTTTTAAAAAATGACTGTAGACCCATCTCAGTTATAAGAGCAAAATTTATAGGGACGCCTGGGTGGCTCAGTTGGTTAAGCGACTGCCTTCGGCTCAGGTCATGATCCCAGGGTCCTGGGATCGAGCCCCACATCAGGGTCCCTGTTCAGTGGGAAGCCTGCTTCTCCCTCTCCCACTTCCCCTGCTTGTGTTCCCTTTCTCTCTCTCTCTGTCAATTAAATAAATAAATAAAATATTTTAAAAAAAGAGCAAAAATTATAAAGAAATGTAGCAAAAGGTACAGGGGACTCATAGGCAGTGATACAAGATGAGTTCTAGAGAATATACAGATCACTGTTTCCCTGACATACTGTTACATTTTACCTAATTGTGTGTGTGTGTGTGTGTGTGTGTGTGTGTGTGTATGCACTGGAATTCGTAGAAAATAAATGGACTTCAATAAAATGCCTTTCTGGGATTAGAACCTTACTTCTTTCATTCCTTTATTAACTTTATTCTTTTGATATTGATCGGTTAGACTATAAGAGAATTGTATTGAGGGGGTCTAACAAAAAATAATATGGCATAGATGTAAACTAATCACTTTTCAATTGGCAAAGTTCCACCTTTCAAAGTTTTGAATTTCATTTTAAATAGTACACTAGACTGCAAATGAAAGTATCAGTGTAGTTGAATTTCAAAGGGCTGTGGGAGACTGCTAGATTATTGAAAAATAGTGTCCTATATCATTTGAAAGGTTATTTTGATGGCTTCTAAGGACCCTGTAGTAGATGCTATGATGGATCACACATATTCCCCACTAGAAATGAAGGACTGACTCCCCACCTTCTCCACGTCAGAAAGCCCTCATCTGTCAGTGATTTAAAGGATGGCCTCAGTTGAAGAGAGCAGCTTTTGCTCAAAATAATGCCCATTTCCAGTGATTAATCAATGTTGGGTTACAAATGCCCAGGCTC
Source organism: Phoca vitulina (assembly GCF_004348235.1). Lineage (NCBI taxonomy): Eukaryota > Metazoa > Chordata > Mammalia > Carnivora > Phocidae > Phoca > Phoca vitulina. Next base: position 11,827,515 of record NW_022589729.1, on the reverse strand, counting down.
TATGTCAACCTTGAGACAAGTCTAAAGTGTGCTCCCAACTCTGGAACTCCCCATAGAGACAGCTGAAGCCTCTATTAGATCTGCACTGCAGCTCAACTTCTGCCCAGTGTTTTGTTTTGTTTTCCCCTTCCCTTCACAGGTGTTAACTCAAAACACTCACTAATACATTTTCTGCATGCTAATCTCAATCTCAGAATTGGCTTTTCAAGAATTCAAATATGCAGGCAGTTCCAGGGGTGGCTTGAATAGGCAGACTCTGGAATGAGATTTTGCAACTAGAGTAAAGACCTTGTGACCTTGACTGGCAGTGGTCAGAGATACCTTCTGATCCAAGGTGGCACTGGAATTTTTTAACTTTCATAGTTGATGAACTATGGGAAGGCATGAGCAGATGTGATGTATCACACATTTGAAAAAGAAGGGGGAAATATTAACTATTAATGAAATGGAACTGGGTGTTCAATGCACAGTTTTATTAAACTCTGAAAAATAACTAAAAGCTAAGCCTGATTAATTGAAAATAAAGGCTAAGTGTGAGAGCCAAAGGTCTTCCTTGGGGGCACATATTTCTTGCCTTAGCAAGTCAGAAAAAGCTAGGACCCAGGGAACCACACCTAGACTTACATGGAGAATATCTAAGCTTCCAACTAAGGCACGTCTCCTATTCCAAAACAATTCCTGGTTGGGAAAGAATGGTATTCTGATATATGGAATGAGGATATATAGATTGAGGTGCTCAAAAATGTTAAATTCTCAGAATTCAGTGGACCTCCTGAGCCTGAACAAACAGCCTATTTCTTTATATTCATCCTTATCTGAAGAGAATGCAGAGGTCGCTCCTTGCAAAATCGAGGCCAATAATTAATATCTGTAACTTAACCAATAACAAATAACCCAACTGTAGGCATATTAAGCCTGAAAAGTAGGGAAATAATTATAGGTCAAAAGATCTCTAGGACCTAACCAGCATGTAATGGAAAATCTGGGAAAGTATACATGCAACTGAATACTGAGTGTGCTTGAATAAGACAGTGAAAATTAAGGTTTGAATAGGGAGAATTTATTGATTTGGGAGTTCTCTTCTAACATACAGGATTTAACACCCTGGCAAGGATCTAAGGAGACATTGCATGCTATAAGGATGGCTAAAGATAGCTCCTAAGAGCATGGAAAAGTGATGGTTCACAGTATTTGAGGGAGAAATGCCAGAACTTGAATTGAAGATGGAAGAGCTAAAGAAGGAATTAAAATGTTCAAAGTTGGGAAATGTTGGAGGGAATAAGCTATGTAAGACCCAAAAAGTCAGCAGTGCACTCTGTTCCCTGGGAGGCCCCAGAAGATACATAATTTATAAACTATAAGCAATGACCTAGTGGTAAACACCACTGTGTGTGCCTCACTATATTTCAGGGTTGATGCAGGATCTTTTCTTACAAACCTAGGCTTACTGACAAATGCCAATGATAGGATCCAAAACAATGATGGCAGGAGGTGACACTTAACCACCAGAAGTCAGTTTGCCATCATCATCAGTTTGTGTGTTAATGTTTGAGGGGCAGCAATGTGATTTCTGCAAAGAATCATAAGAATGTTTACTAGAAAATTCTGTTCCTGTGGCAACAAACATCTGGGCAGGTAACAGGCTGATACTCTACATATAGATTAAAAAGAAATCAGTGATGATTGGTGAGAAAACTGAGTGCTATTACCCACCAACCCCCACTACCATTCTGGGTTACTCTGCCTGCAAAGTCATGATTCTTAACTCTGTATCCAACTTTTAAATCTGAGACTCATTGTGTGAAGAAGTGACCGAGTCTCCAGAAGGAAGAATCTCACTGCAGCAAGGATCCATGGTAATGATTCCCATAGTCCCCAAAAGGGAACTACTACCATTATTCAGGCAAATATATACTGAGGAAAAAGAAATACACAAAATACAGTTGGACAAAGAGTTCCATTTGACATTGGTACCAGGGAAATCTGAACAGTCATTACAGTCCCACTGTTAGAACAGGAACATATGAAAGCGGGGTAATAACTTGAATTTGAGCCCCCAGTTCAGGTCCCAACTTTTGGCAGAACAATTAAGTGAAGGCAGCCACCAGGGAAGTGGGTAAGAAGATACAGTTGAGAGTTTTACAGAGATTTTAAGGCTCAGTGTGGGGTGATGTGAAAATCTCTGGTCAGCCACAGACACAAGAGAAGCCATACGGGTTACCCCTCCCCGCCACCCCTCCATGGATTTCCACTTAGTGACCACAAGACTAGGGCTGGAGCAAGAAAACCAAGAGAAACCGCCTGTGCGATGCAAGCCTGCGGAGAGCGTGCCTGAGATTGAAGGTGGGGTAGTGAAACTGAAAGAGACCTGCCCCTGCTCTGATCACGAATTCAGAACAATTTAGCAATCTTCAGAATCTGGCAGTGGAACTGCGCATCTTCCTGCGCCAGGATCCATCACGGAGTCTGAGTTCTGTGCTCTGAAGAGCTCGAGACCCCATACCCAAAGTCGGCCCTAAACTCGAGGCAGAGGTGCTTCGGCCCCTGTGGATCCACAGGAAACCCGCCCACGCTGGCCCCAGGGCTGACTTTGAAGCAGAACCCCTCTACCACACTGGGCGAGAGGCAGTGCTGGCTCCAGACTCTGCCTTGAGTACAAGGCAGATGTGGTTGCTGGGGAAGGGCCAAGAGCGTGAGAGAGCCTCACACCTGAGTCCTGGGTACTGAGGGTCTGCCAGAGTCAGAGGGCGAGCAGGAGGATGGAAGCTTCTCCCTACCCCTCCCCACTGCCAAGTGCACTTCAAACGTTGCATCTTTGTATTCTTGCTTGTACCAAGTACTAGCCTAGTGCAGTCTACACCTAGAGAAGGGAAGGAGGACCAAGAGAGACTCCTGGTGGCAGGCATGAAGAATGGCTGAAATCTGAGTACAGTACTCCTGAAGGAAACACTGGTGCTCCAGGTGCAAAGCAGCGCGAAGCTGAGCAGTCCACCACTAGGTGATGAAGCCCTAGTGCACCTGATGTGACTGAGGCAGCAGCAAAGCCCACGCCCAACTTTACTGCAGACTGGATCGACTCAACACCCCTCGTTAATGGCCTGACCCAAGATGAAACATGCCCACCTCTGGGCATTAATATAATTATCATTTTGGTGATTAGACATGCATCTCTACTAACACTCACTGACTGTATCATTATGAAAAGAATGGTACTTATATTGTGTGCATGCACATATAAATATATGTGCATGCCTCTAAATGTGTATGCATGTAGGGTGTATATATATATATATATACATATATATACACACACATACATACACATGCTTCTCACATACCTATGTGCTCTGTATTTACAATATGGATGGAAACAATTTTTTTAAGAACAAAAACCACATAAAAGGAAATCCATTCAAATTTGTCTCCAGGGCAAGAAATTCTGAGTAATGTCCAAAATTACATACATTAAAATCATGCTACAAATCAGTATTATTAGAAATAAAGTCAAAGAATTCCCTTTGCAGAACTGTTGGCCCTTTGGCGATTTGGAACTACAATCAAGGACATATAGAATTCATTTTTATTTCCGGCTTTATTGAAGTAGAGTTGACATAAAATGAACTGTACATATTTAAAGGGCACAATTTAATAAGTTTTGAGATTATATATATATATATATATATATATATATATAACCCCAAGCTATGACCATAATCAAGAATTTCTCCTCCTATAAAGTCCTGATTCCTAACTCAGTTTCCAACTTTTGGATCTGAAACTCATCACGGGAAGAAGCGACTGAGTCCCCAGATGGAAGAATCTCGTAACACCACAGCAAGTACCCACAGGAATGATTCCCAGAGTCCTCCCTGAAAGGGAACTACTACCATTTATTCACATCCTTGTCTTGGTTTTGATCGTAGGAGGAACGCATTTAGTCTCTCATGATTAATTAGGTTGTAAGCTGTAGGTATTTTATAGGCATTCCATATTCTGTAGCTGGAAGTATTTCTTCAACCTGTATTAGACTGAGGAAATTTCCTTCTAAAACTGATTTGTTGACACGTTTTTGAAAGGGATGGATGTTGGACATTAGCAGATGCTTGTTTAACAACCACTTATTTTTTCCTGTAATGTTTTTGTTTGGTTTGTTATCAGAATAATGTTAACCTTATAGAATGATTAAAGTATTGCCTTATTTTCAAATTTTGGAAAAATTTATATTGAATTCTTATTTTTTTTTCTTTAAAGATTTGGTAGAATTCCCCAGTAAAGGCATGTGTGTCTGGAGTTCTGTTGTGCATGTTTTGTAACTAAAAGTCTAATTTTTAAAATAGACATAGAGGTATCCATGATATCTATTTTTAATTAGGTTTGACATTTTATGTCTTTCAAAGAAATTAGAAAATTGTTAAATTTATTAAGATAAAGTTGTTCATAATATTGTCTTATTACTGTTATTGTTATTTTTAATACCTGGAGGATCTGTAGTTATGTACTTCTCTCATTCTTGATACTGGAAATTTGCTTTTTCTCTATTTTTTGCTGATCAGACTGGATAAAGTTTTATCAATTTGCTTGATAGTTTCAAAGAATCGCCTATTGGTTTCAGAGATTTGAACTACAAGGAGAATTCAACATGCCATTGCTGGCTTTTAAGATGAATGGGGTCATATGCAAGGACCAGAGAGCAGCTACACAGAGCTGAGAGTAAGTCTTTGTCAACAGCCATCGAGGGAGTCCTACAGTTGAACTGAATTCTGCAAATAACAGCATAAGTTTGGAAGAGAATCCCAAGCTACAGAAGGGAACTCAATTGACTAACACCTTGACTTCAGCTTTGTGAAACCTAAGCAGTGAATTCAGGGAAACCAACCATGACATCCCAGACTTCTGACTTAGAAGACTGAGAGATAATAAATGGGTATTATTTTAAACCTCTAAATTGTGGTAATTTGTTATGCAGCAATAGAAAACTAATGGAAAGACAATATTAAGTTACTATAACCAAGACAGTGTGATATCAGTATAGACATATAGCTAAAATGGAACAGAATAGAGTCTAGCAGTATACAAATACATATATATATATATATATATGTGTGTGTGTGTATGTGTGTATGTGTGTGCACAATATACATATACACATATCTATCCAAACAAATACACAGTCAAATAATTTTCTAAACTGGTGCCAGAACAATTCATTGATATAGGAAAATATTTTGAAGAAATTATACTGGAACAATTTGTTATCTACAAGATTAATTAATAATATGACCCATATATCATTCCTTACTCAAAAATCAATTAGGGATGGGTGATAGACCTAAATGTAAAACTAAAATAATAAAGCTTCTGGAAGAAAAGAGAGGAAAATTTCTTTGTGCCTTGAGGTAGACAAAAATTTCTAAGGAAGGGCACAGAAAAAGCAAACCATAAAAGAAAAGATGACTTGGGCTCGTCAAAATTAAGACTTGTGTAAATCAAATTAGGAAAATAAACAGGAAGCCACTGACTGAGGGAACATATATGCAGCATATATTTTGGACACAGGGCTAACATATAAAATACATAATTAACTCCTACAAATCAATGATTTGTAGGGAGAAGCAGACTCCCTGCTGAGCCAGGAGCCCTACGTGGGGCTCGGTCCCAGGACCCTGGGATCATGACCTGAGTCGAAGGCAGATGCTTAATCATCTGAGTCACCCAAGTGTCCCCTTTTGGCTATTTTTTAAATTGAACATATTTCTATCCCATTACCCCAAAATTCCCCTTCTATCTACCATAAGTTGTAGCATACATCCACAAGTAATTTTATACAAGAGTTTTCCTAAGTTTTGTTCATAATAGCCAAAAATTAGGAATAGCTCTAATGTTTGTCAACAAAAGAAAATTTTGCTATATATATATATATGTATATATACATAAATATAAAATCAAACATTATTTATAAATAGAAAGGAACTGCTACGATTATCCACTGTTTAGATTCACGTAAAATTATTAAGTGAAAGAAGCTTGATATGCAAAAATACATGCTATAGACTCCAGAATAAACAAACTAACCTACAGTGATAGAAATCATGCTTGACAGACTGAGAAAGCAAGAAGTGCTAGAATTGGAAGGCTTGGTAGGAGACACACAGTCCAGAGAGTGGAAAATGGGCAAATTATTATGTCTTGCATATCCCATCACAAAAAGTAAGCACAATACCTGGTAAGTCTCTGTGTTCTGGAAGCAGCATATTCCTTATCTAGGTAATAATGCTTCAGCCAATATGTTGATTGGCACGAGTGACAAAAAACACTGACGGCTTTTAGTCATATCCAGATCAGGAAAGGGCTCTGCAGTAGCTTCAGGCTAAAATGCAAGTAGCTCTGCTTCTTGTATTACGTTATTGGAAGTATTGGTGCTGGAAAAAAATGCCATGTGGAGTTAATGGCAAGCCCCAGTAGGAGAAATAAAATGAATACTTCTAGTCTTTACTGGAGTAAAGACAAGTCATTTGCAGTAGGAGATTATACAACTTATGAAAAACAGTTTTTGACACACTGCCAAAGATGTGGAACTTCTGACCACCAGACACAAAAGAGACCTTGAGGCTAGAACTTCCTATAATAAGATGAGTATCATAGACCAACCACATTATAAGAACAAGTCTATCTGTTGAGAGTCAGAAGTGGTACATCCAGGATCAAATAGGAGTAGGACCTCAGTGTAAACAGGCCATTCGGACTATCATGTCACCCATCACAATTTACCAACACTGAGCAGTGCCCATGTCTATGTGGGCATTTCTTATGATGGAGGGGGAAATAGCCCAATTTGGTTCACAGTTGTGAGTTGGCTTAGAATGTGGGTAGATGTTAAACATTACTGTGGCTGCATGATAAACTCACTCCTGAAAGATGGTCGTGAAAGAAAACTTCTGAAATGGCAGAGCTTCACACCTGACCATCCACTTTGGGTGGGAAGAACTATAGTCTGATGTTAGAATATACATGGACCTATGGGCAATAACAAAAGACTTGGTGCCTGGAAAGAGAAATATGAGAAAGTCAGGAACAAAGGAATATAGGGTAGAGTGTTGTGAATGGGTATGTAAGATTGGACATACCCTCTTTGTGTTCTTATCAGCACTCAGCATTCACCATGGAAGAGACACTAAATAACTGGGTAAACAGTGTAACTTGGCAAATTGACATGAGTCATCTCTGTCATTTGCCACCCTGTTGCTGGCACATTGAGCACGAGTGAAGTAACCATTCTGGGGCTGAAGATCATACATGTGCCCAACAGTGTGGGTTCCCACTAACAAAGTTGATATAACTAATACTTTAATTATTTTGGGACATCACAAACACCCATATAAGATGGCAAACTTAATTAATAAATGTGTGTATTCTGTCTACTCCATTGACCATTCTTTGGTCTCTCTCTATCTTTCCTCATGCCTCCTATTCCCTGAGATGCAGCAACATTTAAATTAGGCTAATTAATAATCCTACAATAGCCATTAAGTGTTCAAGTGAAAAGGAAGAGTTTCACATTTCTCACTTTAAATCAAAAGCTAGAAATGATTAAGCTTAATGAAGAAGGCATGCTGAAAGGTGAGATAGGCCAAAACCTCTGTCTCTTATACCAAAGAGTTAACCAAGTTGTGAATGCAAAGGAAAAGTTCTTGAAAAAAATTAATAGTGCTACTCCAGTGAATACATGGAAAATAAGAAAGTGAAACAGCCTTATTGTTGATAATGGAGAAAATTTTAGTGGTTTGCATAGAAGATCAATCCAGCCATAACATTTCCTTAAGTCAAAGTCTAAACCAGAGCAAGGCCCTAACTCTCTTCAATTCTATGAAGGCTGAGAGAGGTAAGGAGGCTGCAAAAGAAAAGTTTGAAGCTAGTAGAGGTTGGTTCATGAGGTTTAAGGAAAGAAGCCATCTTTATAACATCAAAGTGCAAAGTGAAGAAGCAAGTGCTGATATAGAAGCTGCAGCAAGTGATCCAGAAGATCGAGCTAAGACAGTTAATGAACTATCACCAACAAACGGATTTTCAGTGTTTATTCAATAGCTTTCTATTGGAAGAAGATTTCATCTAGAACTTCCACAGATAGAGAGGAAAAGTCAATGCCTGGCTTTAAAGCTTCAAAGGACAGGATGATTTTCTTGTTAGTGGTTAATACAGTTGGTGACTTTAAGGTGAAGCCAATGTTCATTTGCCATTCTGAAAATCCTAGGGCCTTTAAGAATTATGCTAAATCGGGACACCTGGGTGGCTCAGTAGTTAAGCGTCTTGCCTTCAGCTCATGTCATGATCCCAGGGTCCTGGGATCGAGCCCTGCATTGGGCTACCTGCTCAGTGGGAAGCCTGCTTTGCTTCTCCCTCTCCCACTCCCCCCTGCTTGTGTTCCCTCTCTCGCTCTGTCTCTCTTTGTCAAATAAATAAATAAAATCTAAAGAAGAAGAAGAAGAAGGAGAATTATGCTAAATCTACTCTTTCTGTGCTCTATAAATGGAAGAACAAAGCCTGGATGAAAGCATATCTGTTTACAACATGGTTTATTGAATATTTTAAGCCCACTATTGAGACCTACTGAAAAAAAGATTCCTTTCAAAATATGACTTCTCACTAATAATGCACCTAGACACCCAAGAGCTCTGATGGAGATGTACGAGGAGGTTAATGTTTCCATGCCTGCTAACACAGCATCCATTCTGTAGTCCAGGAAAGAATCATCTCAACTTTCAAGCCTTATTATTTAAGAAACACATTTTGTAAGGATATAGCTGCCTAAAGAGTGATTCCTGTGATGTATCTGGGTAAGGTAAATTGAAAATCTTCTGGAAAGGAGATGCCATTAAGAACATTTGTGATTCATAGAAAGAGGTCAAAAGATTGACATGAGCAGGAATTTGGAAGAAGTTGACTTTGAGGGGTTCAAGACTTCACTGGAGGAAGTAACTGCAGATATGATGGGAATAGCAAGAGAACTAGAATTAGAAGTGGAGTCTGAAGACCTGACTGAATTGCTGCGATTTCATAATAAAACTTAAAAGAAGAGGAGTTGATTTTAGTGGATGAGTAAAGAAAGTGGTTTCTTTTGTTTGTTTCTTTCAAGTTTTTATTTAAGTTCTAGTTAGTTAACATATAGTGTAATATTGGTTTCAGGAGTAGAGTTTAGATATTCATCACTTACATATAACATCCAATGCTCATCACAAGTGGCTTCCTTAATACCCATCACCCATTTGGCCCATCTCCTGCCCACCTCCTCTTCACTAACCCTCAGTTTGTTCTCTACAGCTAATAGTCCCTTATGGTTTACCCCTCTTTCTTTTCTTTTTCCTTCCCTTATGGTCACCTGTTTTGTTTCTTTTTCTCTCCCTTTTTTTTTTTTTTGACAGAGAGAGAGACAACGAGGGAGGGAATACAAGCAGGGGGAGTGGGAGAGGGAGAAGCAGGCTTCCCACCGAGCAGGGAGCCCGATGCAGGGCTCGATCCCAGGACCCTGAGATCATGACCTGAGCCGAAGGCAGACACACAATGACTGAGCCACCCAGGTGCCCCGCCTGTTTTGTTTCTTAAATTCCACATATGAGTGAAATCAACTGGTACTTGTCTTTCTCTGGACTGACTTATTTCATTTAGCATAATACACTCTAGCTCCATCCACACCATTGCAAATGATAAGATATTCTTTTTGGTGGCTGAGTAATATTCTATTGTATATATTTACCACATCTTTATCCATTCATTAGTTAATGGACATTTGGGCTCTTTCCATAATTTTGCTGTTGTTGATAATGCTATAAACATCGGGGTTCATGTGCCCCTTTGAATCAATATTTTTGTATCCTTTGAGTAAATACCTAGTGGTGCAATTGCCAGGTCATAAGGTAGTTCTATTTTTAACTTTTTATTTTTATTTATTTATTTTTAAGATTTTATTTATTTATCTGAGAGAGAGAGAATGAGAGAGAGCACATGAGAGGGGTGAGGGTCAGAGGGAGAAGCAGACTCCCTGCCGAGCAAGGAGCCCGATGCGGGACTTGATCCAGGGACTCCAGGATCATGACCTGAGCCGAAGGCAGTCGCTTAACCAACTGAGCCACCCAGGCGCCCTATTTTTAACTTTGTAGAGGAACATCCATACTATTTCCAGAGTGGCTGCTCCAGTTTGCATTCCTACCAACAGTGTAAGAGTGTTCCCCTTTCTCTGCATCCTCACCAACATCCCCATTCTTTCCTGTCTTGTTAATTTTATCCAAGGAAAGTGGTTTCTTGAGATGGAAACAACTCATGGTGAAGATGTCTTAAAGATTGTTGAAATGACATCAAAGAATTTAGAATATTACATCAACTCGGTTGATCAAGCAGTGGTAAGGTTTGAGAAGATTTACTTCAATTTTGAAAGAAGTTCTACTGTGGGTAAAATGTCATCAAACAGCATTGCATGCTACAGAGAAATCATTCCTGAAAAAAGAGGCAATTAATATGGCACACTTTATTGTCTTATTTTAAGAAATTGTCACAGCCATCCCAACCATCAGCAACCATCTCCCTGATCAGTCAGCAGCCATCAACATCAAGGCAAGACCTTCCACCAGCAAAAAGTTTATGACTCGCTGAAAGTTCAGACGATAATCAGCATTTTTCAGCAGTATTTTTTAAATTAAGGTATGTACATTGTTTTTCTTGACATTATGGTATTGAACCCTTAATAGAACACAGCAGAGTGTAAACATAATTTTTATATGCACTAGGAAAACAAAAAAAATCATTTGATTGGCTTTATTGTAATATTTGCTTTATTGCGGTGGTCTGGAACTGAAGTACAATATTCCCAAGGGGTGGCTATACTTGGGTATTCCTTTATATCACCTTACCCCTTCTTGATAGTAAACAGACAAGCACAGCACAGTGGCTTGAGAAAGTAATAATGATCAGGAATTCAAAAACTTCAAGGATGAGGATATGGTTTGTACCACTATGGACAAATAGATGTTAGATGAATCAGGGGAGCTAAGGATAGATAACAGAGGAGAGGGATAATAAATATCAGTTGTAGGTCCAAGACCTGTGGCAGTGGCAGGTTGTTTTGCTAAGCTTCCTTTTGTAAGGTCCCCATAGAAAGATATGCTTATTATAATCTTGGAAGAATTTCACTTTTTGTGAAATTCTTTTGTGACCACAAAAGCATGCCTGAATGTTAAAGCTATCTCAGGTAACCAACGTTTGATGATGTAAAAATATGAATGGATTTCACTGTAAAAAGTGAATGGATTTCAAATGCAGTGAAGAGGACATTTTACATTTCACTTGTAGGGGGAAAAATGTTCTGCTTCATAACTGGCCCTCACACAGACAGATAGAAGGTAACATAAAACAATCTCAATAAAAGCATATTTTATGGATTACTTATATACACTCAGTGTGGAAATACAGGTAGAGATTGAGAGTCAGGTAAATATCATTAATTAATATAATTTGTTCCAAATTACTGCACCTGGCCCTAAGTAACAGTTGTTTTTCTAATATGTGTTTGTAGTTTCTGGACTCTTTCCAATGGTGAGAAATTTTGCTAATTTTTGCTAGTAGGGATGCAACATACATATGAATAATAGAAACTATTTAGGCACTAAATATGCTTAAGGTTTTATCTTATATTTTGATAATGAATGATTTTGGATGGCTATTCAGCATGTAAAACATTCTCTAAACCAGACATCAATTGATTAAGTTGTTGTTCAGTGTCTTTGCAATAATCAAAAGGAACTACTTATGGTTTCTGGGTTCCCCAATCCACTTGGTTTCCTGACAGTCAATTACTTTTGTGTATGTTGAAACTTCATATATTCTTAACCATTCTCTCTAAATATAAAATAGTTAATATGGTATCAATTTCTTGCTTTTATAAATGTGATACACACAGTACTGTCTGGGAAGGAAAATCAAAAGTAATGTGGATGGCAAGAAAATAAATTACATTTCTTGAGAGATTATTTTACTTTTAGTGTTTAATATTCATAAGTTTATGTAATTCATACATTAAATTAATGAATTTTATATTTTTATACCTACTTTATAAATGAAGGAACAGAGATCCAGAGATGCTAAACAGCTTCACAAAGGTGAACCAGAATAATTCTGAGTTTTTACTAAAACAAATATTGCCTGGTTTCACAAATCCTTTCAATCATATCAAGGGCTGATAATCTAATTGACACTCTCACTCAACGAGGTATTCAGTGACATTTTTCATCAAATGTAGCTTGTTAATAGTTCACACAAATTTTCTTTTTCTGAACTAAGATTTCTCACATATTTTCTTGTGAAAATTCCCCACATGAAACATGTAAGCACAAATGTTCAATCAGGTCCTGAAAACAAACAAAAAACTAACACCGGATGTTCTTTATTTTTGTCAAAGTAAAATATGAAAATCTTTCAACACTTGTTTCCCAACACCCTCCAGATATAGACATGAGAGATTACAACCCTCAGAGCATCAGGATCATGTTGAAATTTTCTCTCTGGAGAGCTTAATAAAATACTTGAATGGAATAGCATGAAAAATCACTATATATTAATGCTTCCAAAAAAGTCTGGAAACCAGCTTTTAGTCTGAGTTGGCAGGCATTCCTCCTATCCAATCATTTTTTTCCCCACTACTTTCAAACACTCAGGAGCCTAGCTTCAGCTTCATTGTGCTTTAGTTAATAGCTAGCAAAGGTCAAAAGAATATTTTTTATTTTCAAATACATAGTTGGGACATGTTTTCACTAGATTCTGACTTTATTGAAGAAAGTATAACTTGGGAAGAAGAGTATATGCTAGAATATATTAAAACCCTGCTCCTTCTTGCTCTGTGACCTTGGTGTAATAACCTCATCAGTAAAATAATGCAGTGTTTTCAGGGATATTTTACAGATTAGAAAAACTATCTCCAAAGCATTTCAAATCATAAAGAAGAAACCATATGTATTGAGGCTATTATTTGTTCTTGTTACTGTTACAGAATTATTTTCAGTTTGAATAGATTTATCGATGTTCTTTTTGTAAGACATAATGTATTAAATTGAAACAAGAAAAAGTATGAGATGAAAAATAATTTGAAGATGAACATTTTAAATAAAGCTACTTTTAAGAATGATGCAGCTTTTTGAATTATATTTAATTTCGGCAGAGGTCAGTCAATCTTTGCTCCTCCCAAGATTAATATGAAGTGCATCCCTGAAAATTTTTAATCATTGGAACCTAAGTGACCTTAGAACAAAAGCGAAGTTTAGCTAGAAATTTTGCTACACATCAGCATTTTCTTTGAAGTCCAGAAATGCTGAGTATACAAATGCCACTCATGAACCATGTTTATACTTTCAGAAGAAAAAAAAAATAAGAAAACATTTATTTTATATAAATAGAGATAAAATACATTTTTAAATATTTTAAATAATCTGCCAATTCTTACACAAAATGCATAATTTTGAAATATATAGTATGGAAATATCCACTTATACTACCAATAAACAAATACTATTAAGCCACCATGTTTGGGAAGTGCAGCCAGTAAAATATCTGTGCTTATGCCAAGACAGAGCTCAGGAATTGACAAAAACAGTCAAACAATAAACTCTTGTTACATATGTGAGTAAATAAATGAATTTGTTAAGCTTAAAAACATTGAATCTTTTAGGATCCTCTTGCTCTTGGGTCTACTCAAAAATTGTATCTGACACACCTTGAAAGAAACCCACAGATCTCAGGACAGCCAGAGGCTCCTTTGTGTTTAGGTAGAAAATTCTCAGCCTAATAATGGATATATGCTTAAGGAACTCCAAAAATTAGTAAGTTCTAGGAAAGTACAAATAACTCAGTTGTTCTGCAAAAGGCTGAGAAGTGGTTTGCTTATTGTGAATAAACATATAATGAATTTTTATTAATGCCTGGTAGACACCAGCAGTGTGTTTGTATTAAATAGTCTTATAAGGACAAAATAAAAGTCACCTGAACACTGTATCATGCATGCTTGGGCAGGTTAGTATGGCATATCTTAAGTCAAAGATGTGTGTTCTTCCTTTCTCTGGCATAAAATCTATCATAGGAAAGACACACTAAAAATCATCTTTAAGTGGGTTTTACATTATTTCAGATACTGAAATTAAAGCACATAACGTCTAAGCTATAATCTTAACAAGCTTACGTGAGATGTATTAAAAACAAGATTGCACAACTCTATTGTCTGGAAATATGCAATATTTAGGATTGGAATGTGAAATGAATGAATGTCCACAGTTTGGGCATGTTATGGAATAAGCATTGTGGCCTTTAATTTGGTGACAGGAATTAAGGGTAAAGAAACATATGTTCAAATAGAAATAAAAATATCTATACACATATCATCTCAAGTAATTCACAAGAGTTAGCTTCATCAAGAAGAAAGGAGTTAGATATCACATTCTGGCAACATTTTTCTAAACTGGCATATTATATGAATATTAAATTTGACACTCTCATAAAAGCTTGCATTTTTATTTATAACTTGTCACTTTCTAATTGCTTTTTTAATACTTTGCCTCCATAGTAATTTCTTTATCCTGACAGACCAAGTATGAAAACATTTCAAAAGATTGTTTTTCCTCTAATAAGTGAGGTATTATAGCTGGACAACCAAACTGCCAAGTCTTACACTTCAAAGACATCTTATCCACCGGAATATAATAATAATAAAAAAAAGAAATTGGAGGTCTTTTAAAAATTTAGTATATTAGATTGATCTTTACATGTATAATTCATTCCAAGTGTTCTCATATTGCTTTCTCTCTTAATATGAAGATAAATAATTAGGGAATTGAGAAATTATCTAGAGAAATACTCCACAATATCTCTTAATATTTCTAGATGGTTCATTCTACCTTTTCTCCTTGATTCACATGACATATTTTAACTTCAACACTAAGTTGTGTTGAATATTTTAGCTTTTTTTTTTTTTTTACAGCTACACTTACTAAAGTTCTTATATGGGGGTCTCTGTGATTTTTTTATTTAAATTCATTGGCCTTTGTGACTTCCTTTAAAGAATTACTGAGAAACATCATCCTTCCACGTTTATCCCTCAAAGTGTTTGACAAGAGCAACCATGCTTCTATGTGTGCACATGTGCGTTTGTGTGCATGTGTGCATGTGTGTTTTCCAAGGCTGTATAACAAGAATAGCCCTACCTTTTTCTTGTGTGTTATGATCCTATGCTTTCTCTTGAAACTTTTTGCCCAGGTAAACACAACTTCTTGCAATTTCTAATACACAAGGCAGGTTTACACCCTTGTCCATTTGAGCATACTGCCT
Source organism: Phoca vitulina (assembly GCF_004348235.1). NCBI lineage: Eukaryota > Metazoa > Chordata > Mammalia > Carnivora > Phocidae > Phoca > Phoca vitulina. Next base: position 11,812,161 of record NW_022589729.1, on the reverse strand, counting down.
GAAGCAAGATTAAGATTATTGCAAACCATCAAATTATATTTAAATATAAACATCTACTAGGTCTACCTGTGAATCATGGTACTTCTTTCCTTGAGTTTTACATTTGTTCCTTCTTTTCCTTTAGAACTTAAATACTGACATCATACATTTTTCTTAGGTTTTCATGATCTTTTAAAAAACCTGGCCTACTCATACTTTTAAATGATCAATAAATATTTAATGTCCTCAAATAAATTATTGAAAACAATATCGGATATGAAAAGATCAGGTATTTAGGCTCTGAGAAGACAAGTTCCTTGATCAAGGGCAAAAAGTCAAACAAGCCTGGAAAATGGCTTTGTCCATGTGAAGAGAGAGACTGGAGAAAGCTGTGGGAGAGGAAGAGAGCAAAGGTAGGAAGAAGAAAGCTGGACTTGTGGGATTCAGAGTCCTCAGAATATGGTATTTGGAGAAACTCATATGATTTAGAAGTATGATCATGATTCCACAGATTCTACAGCACTATCAATGAACTTCAAAACTGGGAGACTGGATTAAACTAATATTTTTTCAAAACACATTATATATTACTATAATTTTTCTTCCATTTTGCCTCATGTATTTTTGGTCTGCTGATGGCTACCCATTGCCTAATGATAAATGTTCGATGGACATGATCCTCTCCACTTATTTTCTTAGAGCTGTGGCACTGTGTCATTTTTATGGAAAGACTTTATGTTTTATTATTAAGGACAGTTCAATTGAAATTCTAAATTGAACAGATATAAGCTGATATTTAACCCCTATAAAGTTTCGTTTCCTTATTTGTAAAAGCATTCCAGTTTACTAATGAAATTAAAAATAATAAAATGAGATTTAGCATGCTATTGTGGGACAAATGTAGTTTGGGCTGTTATACGATAAGGATACTTGCCTGACTTGTTACTTATTAGTTACATGATCTTTGACAAGAAACTTGGTCTCTTTAAGCCAAATAATAACATATAACGATAGTAACTTCATGTCTGAGATGATAAGATGATGTCTTTAAAATGCTTTGCACACAGTGGGAGCTCCACAAATGGTAGGTATTACTGTTATTGTTTTTGTTATTAATATTTTAAATTAAAAAAACTACTTGTTAATAGGAAGACTAGTATTTGTTAGCAATCTGTGTTCTTGTTTTGTTTCTGTTTTCCAACCTACAGATATCTGTTTATTAAATCACACATTTTGAGTGAGAATCTGAAGTGCTAACACATAAAAAAGTACTTGAAAAATTTCAGATATTATTATTATAATAACCACCCAGTATCTGTTGACATATAAATTTGGGATGCCTGTGGCTCAGTCAGTTAAGCATCTGCCTTCAGCTCAGGTCATGATCCCAGGGTCCTGGGATCGAGTCCCTCATAGGGTTCCTTGCCCAGCAAGGAGTCTCCTTCTCCCTCTGCTTGTGTGCTCTCTCTCTCTTTCTCTGACAAATGAATAAATAAAATCTTTAAAAAATTCACTCAAATTTGATATATAGAAATGACTTAATATGGAGAACCATAGTTTCCTGATCTATATAGACATAAAATTTAAGAACACCTTTACGTGTAATGAACACATCTTCGGTTAAGATATACAAGCTAACATGTGATTTTAAACCAATGTGAATTTTTGTGCTTGGGCTGTCAAGTAAAGATAATAGGTATGTATTAAAGAAATTTTGATATAGTGCCATTATAATAAACTAGTCTATAAATAGCCAATGCTTCAGAAGTCTGTAAGTGAGGATTAAATGGGGCAAATCTTTTCTTAGTTTCATCTTCTTACTTGTTCAGTTTACTTCACACAATTTTGCAAATGAGCTTTATAAAGGTTCCTAAGAGATACATCTTTGGTTCTTAAATCTTTATGTTAGTGTACCATTACGTGACTACATAGCACTTAAATATCAAAAAGAAGAATTTTTCTACAAGATTACTGTTTTCATCTACAGAGCAATTATCTGGATGTCTTTTACCATCATATTAAACAATTTCTATCTGAGAATTACTAAAGTTATCTATTCAAAATAAAATAAAATGAATTACTATGGCAATTTTATACTTCAATCATTTGGTGATTTTAAGTCACTGCCTTCTTCGAAGAATTTTGTACATTCCAGTTTTTCCAAGTTTAATTAAAAAATCAGGGTTTACAAAAAAAAATATGGGTTACTGAAAGTTTGTTAGAAAGAACTATGTGAATATTATAAATAAATGTAATTAGCGTTTGCTGATATTTTTTAAAACTTTTTGCCAGTTTTATTGAGATATAATTGACATTACATTGTGTGACTTTAAGGTATACAATGTAATTTAATATATGTATATATTGCAAAATGATTACCGCAATACGTGTAGTTAACACATCCATCACCATATTGTATATTTGAAAGTTGCTGAGAGAATAGATTTTAAAACTTCTCACTACAAAAATAAAAAAGGAAAATTGTATGCTGACCCAGACCTTCATGCCCATTTCCCAAATTTATCTTAATGTAATTTTTTTTGGCGATTGCTTCTTGAGAGGGAAAGTGGGAGAGAAATTTAAGGGATGTGTGGTAGTGCATGGCAAGGTACTGAGTATATACTCCTCCTCACAGCCCCAAAATAGCAGGAAAGAAAGCCTGCCCTACACTGCTTAATGGCTAAAAACTTAGCCTTCCTTCTACGTGGGTGCTGCATGCAATTCATTACCTGTGTGACTGATTGCAAACTACTAAACATTTCTATTTCTCAACTTTGCAGTTGTAAAATAAGTATATTAATATTTATCTGCATCTTGAGGTTGTCATGAAGACAGATTTAGTGACCACTATATGGTCAATTAATCTAGGCAAAGCAGGAAAGAATATCCAATGGGAAAAAGACAGTCTCTTCAACAAATTATGTTGAGAAAACTGGACAGCAACATGCAGAAGAATGAAACTGGACCACTTTCTTACATCATACACAAAAATGTATTCAAAATGGATGAAAGACCTAAATGTGGGACCTGAAACCATCAAAATACTAAAGGAAAACACAGTCAGTAACCTCTTTGACACCAGCCATAACAACTTCTTTCTAGATATGTCTCCTGAGGCAAGAGAAACAAAAGCAAAATTAAACTATTGGGATTTCATCAAAATAAAAAGGTTCTGCACAGCCAAGGAAACAATCAACAAAACTAAAAGGAATAGAAGATATTTGCAAATAACATATCTGACTAAGGGTTAGTATCCAAAATATATAAAGAACTTATCAATCCCAACACCCCCAAAACAAATAATCCAGTTAGAAAAAATGGTCAGAAGATATGAATAGACATTTTTCCAAAGAAGACATCCAGATGTCTAACAGACACATGAAAAGATGCTCAACATCACTCATCATCAGGGAAATACAAATCAAAACTACAATGATATATCACTTCACACCTGTCAGAATGGCTAAAGTCAACAACACAAGAAACAACAGGTATTGGTGAGGATGCGGAGAAAGGGGAACCCTCTTGCACTATTGGTAGAATGCAAACTGGAAAACGGGATGGAGTTTTTTCAGAAAGTTAAAAATAGAACTACCTTATGACCCAGGATATGATATGAATGTAACTTGGAATCTGTTGGGAAACATTGTACAATAATTGAAAGGCATTTTATTTATCAATGTTCATATAAAAATTATAGGAACTCCTTTGACAGAGTCACATTTTGTAATCATTCCAGGCATTATTACTTATGATAATCACTCTAACAAAATTTTTAAATAAAGTACATTTTTAAAAATTATACCTTTATGAGAACTAAAATCTAACCAAAGTATTTTAAATTAAGATGGCATTTGAGCAAATTAAAATTATAATATGTATTTTTATATAAAGTTTTTAATAAAATCTAATTAGGTTTGGATTTGCCATGTGATCTTAGACAAGACAATGAATATCTTTGTGTCTCAGTATCTTCAACTTATCAAGTTAGGGATTTTAGTTCAAAATCTTATTCCAATGGACGTTCCCTGATTCACACTAGTTAGTAGCCAAGTTATTTGAACATACAGTTGTTTAATGTTAAGAAAACAATAGATTTAGTAAGATTCTAGGATCAGTCACATTTTAGTGTCTATTATGCATGTTGATTTAGAGCAACAGACCACAGACTTAGATTTGTCCAAAAATAATCAAAAACAGAAAAAACACACAGGGAAGATCAGCACATGCCTCTCATGATGTTTGAAAATAAAATTTGAGACAAAATGTAGATTATATGAGTTATTCAGTTGAATTTCCTAGGAGTTTGGTACATGAAATTGGAATATCTTTCTTCAGATTTTAAATACATAGATTAATGGCCACAAGATACTCAATTCATTTAGGGTAGCTCAGGTTAAATGGATAACCTTTTTTTTTTAATTTTATTTTATTATGTTATGTTAATCACCATACATTGCAACATTAGTTTTTGATGTAGTGTTCCATGATTCATTGTTTGTGTATAACACTTTTGTTTTCCTCAAAGTTTGGCAAGTTTCTGGTCATTTAGGATATAATGCAGTTAATTAGTTTCTTAAATTCTAATGGCTATTTTAAAAACTGTAGTTATAATTTTATAGTTTTTTAGTAGATAAGAAATGAGGTATTTTGTTACTTTTAGAAAAAAAGGAATTAAGGGGTCCGTCTATAAAATAAATATACATATCATTTATATACCTTAAAAACTGTATGTATTATTTTTAAAATAATAAAATGATAAAAAGTATTCTATTTATAGTAGCAATAAAAAGACAAAACGAATTTTAATAAACATAAATATGGAAAGCTTTTATGAAGAAAACTTTAAAAATATTATCAAGGTGTTTATTATTTCTGTAATATATTAGTGTAGTATCATTCCAATCAAAATAACAAAAGCACCCTTTATTTGATCTGAAATAAAACCTACAACATACAAAAATACCAGAGCTACTATGAAAAAAATAATGAAGGGCTTTTGGCCATTCTTTACTTTAAAAGAACTATCATAAAGCTACATGTATTAAAATATGATCTTAGGTAGGAATACTCAGGTAAAAGCAATATATTTTTTCTGAAATATTATTGTAATTACATTTGGAATTTTTTATGTGATAAAATTGTAAGCATTTTAAAATTACTAAGAAATGGATGGTTTATTTAACAAAATGTTTGCAATAATTGGTTAGAGTTTGGAGAAAAATAAGAATGCCTCTTTACTTAATTTTTAAAACTCGGAACAAGTTCCATAGGCAAAATGAGAGAGATATTAAAATTAAACCATGTAACAAAGAATGGTGAATGAATACTTTGTAAACTTGGAATAGGAAAATCTTTCTAAACGAAATCCATCAGGTTTCAAACCCAAGAAGCCATAAAAGAAAATATTGATTATTTTGAGTATGCCCAAACTAGAATATCTATTTAATGAAAAATACCATAAATAGCAAAAGAAAGATGAAAATTCAGTGAAATATTTTCAACACATTTGAAAAAGACTGGTTTCCTTAATAAAGAGATATTGCAATATAACAAAACAAAACAAAACAAAAAAAAATTGATCAGAAATAGAATACAACTGACCAGGAACAATGAAAAAAAGGATGAACCTCTCTCAAGATATGTAAATAAAAACAATGATGAGATACTATTTTAGTCATATTGGAAAATTATAAAATCTAAGGGACTCTCAGAATGTGATAATAAGTACTGGTAAAAGTTAAGAAGCCAGAATCCTTACATTCTATTGGTTAACGTAATCTATACTGTCATTTGGGAGAACAGTTTGGGATTATACATCAATTATTTTTTTTGTAACATAAATCACTTTACCCCTCAATTCTACTTCCTAAATAGATGACACACAATTTTCCAAAGGTACATAACAAAGTTTTCCCTTGCAATTTTTTTGGAAATATGTTTTAAAAGTGGAATGATTTAAATGCCTGCCAGTATGAAACTGGTTTAATAAAATTCATTAATATTATACAATTCTCAGATTAGAGTGTAAAAAATGGGCAAGAAATATATGTTCTGAAATGGGGAGATTCCAAGATATATTGCAATTGAAAACAAGAAAAGTTGGACAATTATATCACAAAAAATTCTGAAAAGACAAAAGTAATTCTTGACAACGTCTTAATCTAAAGAATAAAATGGGGGAGGGGAGGGGATGAGGAGGGGGTATGAAATAAGAAAATAAGGGCTTATAATTTATGTTTACAATGAGCATATACTTCTTTAAAAATCACTAGATTTGAAAAAAAATTAAAGAGCAAAACCAGAACAAATATATATTGTATATTGTCATCTTCCCCATTTAAAACTGCAGTTCCCCCCCAAGCCTACTCCTGTATCCCATTGGAGCTCTCTCTTCTCTTTACCTTTTTCTCCATACCACTCATTATCACCTTCTCACACACAAATTGCTGTAAAATTTGCTTATTTATTCAATTAGCTCCCTGGATCAGATAACTTTATTTCCAGGACCTAGAAAATGTCTGCCATATACAAACATGCTATTTATATTTGGTAGATAAATGATGCATGTCACTTACTCCACACCTCTGAACCATTTTACATTTTACAGCCTTGGCTGTAAGATCTTGAATGAGCTGCTTCAGTTTCTATCTCCAAAATCCAGTCTGAGCTACTTCCTTTTATTTTTACTAAATCAAAGTTTTATTATTTATTTATTTATTTATTTATTTATTTTTAAGTAATCTCTATACCCAACCTGGGGCTTGAACTGATGACCCCAAGATTGAGTCCCATCCTCTTCCAACTGAGCCAGCCAGGTGCCCCTGAACCACTTCCCTCTAACTGCCCAGACTCTAGCTATACCACCTCTCTTTTTCTTTCTTAACTGTTGATCTCTTGTTCTTACCTTAAGGCAATTAAACATTCAATTCTTTCTGCCTGGAATATTCTCCACTTATCACCTATTTTTCTTCTATTCATCTTTCATATAGCAATTTAAATATAACTCTCTTAGAAAGGACTTTTCTGGTCAGGCTGTGCTTAGGTATTTTTTCCCTTCTCTCTCAGTACTTATTTTACTTCAGAGATTTGAGTGTATTTTCTTTTTTTTTTTTTTTTAAAAAGATTTTATTTATTTATTTAAGACAGAGAGAATGAGAGAGAGAGAGCACATGAGAGGGGGGAGGGTCAGAGGGAGAAGCAGACTCCCTGCCGAGCAGGGAGCCCGATGCGGGACTCGATCCCGGGACTCCAGGATCATGACCTGAGCCGAAGGCAGTCGCTTAACCAACTGAGCCACCCAGGCGCCCTTGAGCGTATTTTCTAATCATAATTTTTTTATGGTTTCTGTCTTTCCCATAATATATTGTTAGCTCCATAAAGGCTCTTAAAAAAATCACTCTACATTCATTTTCTGGTGTAGTGACTCCCACATAGTATTTTCAATAATGCCTATTCATTAATAAATAAAAATATTATATATTTTTTGTCATTTATAGTCAGTGCTGTGTATAACAGTGCCTGATGTGTGAAGTATAGGTTAAATACATATATTTATTTATTTATTTATTTATTTATTTATTTATTTATTTTTTAAAGATTTTATTTATTTATTTGAGAGAGAGAATGAGATAGAGAGAGAGACCATGAGGGTCAGAGGGAGAAGCAGACTCCCCGCTGAGCAGGGAGCCTGACGCGGGACTCGATCCCTGGACTCCAGGATCATGACCTGAGCCAAAGGCAGTTGCTTAACCAACTGAGCCACCCAGGGGCCCCTAAATACGTATTTTTGAATGAACTAATTTATTTCATTTGGCCATTAATTTTTATCCCTATCTCTCTCCAGTTTAAGGTTGAATGTCATTCTTATCCAGGTAAGATCACATAAGCCTTTAGACAAATAATAGATATAAAAATAATAATAAATACATAATTGTAATACTAATATCTAAATTTACCAACCATTCTCTATGTTCCATGCCATGAGCCAATTGCTGTAAAGATTTTATCTCACTTAATTGTCATACTTACTCGATGATGTAGATATCAAATTCATTTTTTAAAGATTTTTAAAAATATATTCATTCATTTATTTATTCATTGAGAGAGAACTAGGAGAACATGAGCAGGGGAAGGGGCAGAGAGAGAGGGAGAAGCAGGCTCCTGCTCTATCCCAGGACCCCAAGATCATGACCTGAGCCGAAGGCAGGGGGCTCAACGGACTGAGCCACCCAGGTGCCCCTCAAACTCATTTTAAATAACAAATTTGTTTAACAAACTTAAATAACTTGTCTCCATTTATATTGCTAGTAAGTAGGAGAGCTGGTTCTGCTTTAAGAACCAAAATACATGTTGATCTACAAACCGATGCTTTTTCATCTTTTCTTGGGAACTATCACTTGCAGTCTCTCTCTGTCTCTCAAAATGGCCAGACTTTAGTTATTTTTCTTTTTGTTTACATCATTAAAAAATGATTCTATTCCATGGAATTGTTATTACCAACAATGAAACCAGAAATGAAAAACATAATTCAGATTCTTAAATGAGCCGTAGACCAACATGGGCTACAAAGATAAACAAACATGGAAAGTCGTCACCAATATTTAAGATGAGTGGAGAAAGGTGAATCCATGAAAGAAACTGGGAAACATTTTTATAGAGGTAAGTGGTATATAAGGAAAATATTGAAAGAAACCAAAAGATGAGATTTTGCTAGATGAATGCATGGTTAAAATTATGAGATTATGTCATAACAAATATTTTGATAGCTAGGTTGTTACTGATGACCCCAGCTGTTTCTTTGGAAAAATGGGGGCAGAGGATTTATTTGGGAGGTTACGGCATACATATAAGATGAGAAAAAATAGATTGTAGGTAAAGAAGACTACAAGCACCATAGCACATCAAGAGAAGCAATATAAGACGGTAAAAGGAGAAAGTTAAGACAAAGAGGTTGTTTTATTTTAAGAATTTTAATGTTTCATATTGAAGATAGGAGATTCAGTGCTCATAAGAAATAAACAGAAAAAATGAGAAGATTAAGATCTGTGAGAGAGAGAGTGTACTTACTTGACAGAACCTAGCCTCAAGGGATGAATGAGGAAATATGATTCCAAACGTGTGGATTCTCCTTAGACGGAGAAAAGGACACCTCTTGTTTGATAGAGTATGAAAGGAAACTAAGACAAGAAGGTTCATCTTTGTAAGTGAAATAAAAGGAATTTGAGGTGATTTGTTATTTATCTTTTCCTCTGAAATAAAACTCAAGATAATTTGCTGACAGTGAGATTAGAGTTGGGCTGGTGAAACCTTTGATAATTCCAGAAATCATTGGAAAGACTGGAAACACATGACAGGTTATTGTGCAGTCTTCTGGTATGGACTGGATTTGGAACTCATGAAAATAATTGTATAAAGTACCTAAATATGTACTTTTACACTAAAAGTTTACTAAATTCTGGAAATAGAAATGGAGAAGAGTGTTGGTTGATTCAGAGGTTGAATTTTGGAGGGCAATTGTGAAAGAACATCGAGGGAGCAAGGGAGTTGATATTGGAAGACCAATTGATTGAAATGATCAATAATTATTTTATCAACTTGTTAAATATTTTATTATATCTGTATTAAGCCTGTGGGGCCTTCCAACCCCTAACTATTTGATTTGCTTCCTAATGGTTACTATCAATACATCTGCTTCCAAATATACCTTCTAGTCAATGCCTCATTACTTATACACTCGCTTTCAATTAATTAACTGCCTTGTGTAGTTTCCCTTCCCTGAAATCTGTATTCCAGGTGTTAGAAATGTGTAGACAACCACGAAGAGTAGAGACACTGTAAATCCACGGACTTTATATCGGAAACTGCACAATAATCTCCTATGTCTCTCTTAGTCCCATTTCTTTCGTATTCTTTATGGTAGCAATTGCAAGTTTTCTGATATTCATTAAACCATATATATATATATATATATATTCACACACACATGTTAGATGTGTAGTATGTACACATATATAATTTCTCATGCAAATCTGGTAGGGGAGACACTTACTTTAAAAACAAATCAGTTTATAACCCAGAGGACCACAGGGGAGGGGAGGGAAAACTGAATGGGAAGAAATCAGAGAGGGAGACAAACCATGAGAGACTCTGGACTCTGGGAAACAAACTGAGGGTTATAGAAGGGAGGGGGGTGGGGGTGGGGTGACCGTGTGATGAGTATTAAGGAGGGCATGTGTGGTGATGAGCACTGGGTGTTATACACAACTAATGAATCATTGAACACTACATCAAAAACTAATGATGTACTATATGTTGGCTAATTGAACATAATAAAAAATCAGTTTTATCAAAATATATAGTAAGTGCTTTCATCACAAAAAACAACATAATGTAGGGCCACATAGCAGAAGCAACTAACACAGAAGTGGAAAGTCAAGGAGAATAAATAAAATCTACATTGAGATTTGTGATTGGAATAGTTCATCTTGCTAAGGAGTAGGGAATGTCTGATGATTCTAGAAAGAGTCGAAGGTGCCAACAGCAGATCTAGCATGATGCACTAAGAAGAAAAAAAATTTGTGTTGCAGGATATCATATGATGAGAACTGGGGGAGAACTTGGGGGAAGAATGTATTTGAGAAAACTCTGCGAAAGGACAAATGAGAATATGTGTGTTTTGATGAACAATGGGTAACCAGCTAGTGGAGAAAGCCAGGTTTGTAGAAAGAAAAATGTCCAAATTTACATGAGAGTGAAATGTCTGTACTAGAATTTCCACGTGGTCTGCTCTGGCACAGTATGGTTTGGGGAGTGCACAGCTTGAGATTTTTTTTGCAGCTGTTCTTGCAGTTATGAACTGTACTAAAACAACAAAAATAATGGGCAGGTAAGGTTTTGAGCATTACAGAAAAATATAAAGAAGAAATGAAAATCACCTGTCATTCTACCAGTCAGAGTTGCCTACAGTTAGTATTTTAATAAGTTTCTATGAATTTTCTACACATATGAGAAGATATCATTTTACACAGTAAGGATCATATCTATTGATGTATCAAGTAGCCCTTAGAAACTCTTGTTCTTAAATTTTACCAAAGGTAGAGATTTTTTAAAAAGGCATAGTCTTTTTTGGTTTGCATATGTGCAAATTTTATGCAGTGATAGACTTGAGACAATTTTAGATTGATGCTTATTTCAGCATATTTCCACCTAGAAGTTATCTCCTAATGCAATTTCCTCAGATATAGTCTCCTGGAGATGAATATCCTCTCAAAGTGTGGCTCAAATATGTTTTCATAAAAGGGCACTCAGGGCTGCTTTGGAAATTGCTATGATAATTGCCAAAATATTTGACTACTTAAAATCTCTTGATGAAATTATCCTAATCACATTCCTCACTGCCTGTGCTCTGTCACTCTTTCCCGCTCTTCTGCTCTGTCACTAGTCTGTCTTCTTTCAACCTAGACAAAAGTGAAAATGAAATTTCACAGGAAACACAGCATCTATCTTTTTTTCTAATAAGTACAATTTAAAAGTATAAAGTATATAAGAGAAATATGTGTCCTCAACTGACAAACAGACTATGTGAAAGTGTTTCTGCTGCTTTCGGTATCCTGAGTAATTTGAGATATAAGGAGGACAACAAGCAAACAAACAAGATCTGCTTTAGAATAAAAAGATTTTGATTGAAATCAGACATACCCTTGTGACTTGGCAGTTTGTCTAACTTCACATATACTCTGCTTCCACATCTGTGAAGTAGATTTAACAGTCCGCATTAGAAAAGTGTTTTGAAAATAAATAGATGTTATATTTAAAGTGTTTAGTATATATTAGGAGCTCAAAAAATACAACTTCATTTCCATTTCTTTCAATTTGGGATCTTTAAAACCCATGTTTTAAGATTTTCCCATTTTAAAAAATTGGAGTATAATTGACATACAATATTATATTATTTTCAGGCCTAAAATGTAGTGATTCAATATTTGTGTACAATACAAACTGAACACCACAAGTCTAGTTGCTATTTATCACCGTACAAAGTTAATACAACTTTATGGACTGTATTCCCCAAGCTGTACATTATATACCCATGACGTATTTATTTTATAACTTTAAGTTTGTATCTCTTGATCCCCTTTATCTATTAATCCCCTCAACTTCCCTCCCCTCTGGCGGCCACCACTCTGTTCTCTCTATCTATGAGTCAGGGTTTTATTTCATATTGTTTCTTAGATTCCACTTTTAAGTGAAATCATGTAGTGTATGTTTTTCTCTGTCTGACTTACTTCAGTTAGCAAAATACCTTCAAGGTCCACCCGTGTTGTCACAAATAGCAAGATTTTATTCTTTTTTACGGTTATGTACATACACACACATACTACATCTTCTTTATCCATTCATCTATCAGTGGACATTTAGGTTGTTTTCATATCTTGGCTATTGTAAACAATGCAATAAACATAGGGGAACGTAGATCTTTTCAAATTAGTGTTTTTGTTTTCTTCAGATAGACAGAAATGGAACTGTTGGATCATATGACAGTTCTATTTTTATTATTTTTATTTTTGTGGAACCTCTATGATGTTTCCACAGCAGTCGTATCACTTCACCTTTCACCAACAGGGCATGAGGGTTCTCTTCTCTCCACATCCCTGCCAACACTTGTTATTTCTTATCTTTATGATAATAGCCATTCTGACAAGGATGAGGTGATATCTCCTTGTGGTTTTGTTTGCATTTCCTTGGTGATTAGTGATGTTGAAGATCTTTTCATGTGACTGTTGCCATGCTTGATTGTTAATACTCATTAAAAGTTTATTGTACTAAACTAAAACATTTAATGTAGAATCATTTTTAAGTACTTTATTAACTATACATAAAAAATTTAGTAACCTGTAGACTCCTATTGTTGCCATAATCCTAACAGATACTTCTGTAGTAGTTGCTTTCCCAGGTTGTAAAAACTGGTACATGTCATAATCTACTAATCTGAATGCCTACTTCTCATTTAAGAGATAGCTCAAGGTCGACTCAGCAGGTCAGCTTTCTCAACATCCTCAAACTTTCCTAGCAATCACACCTTATCATATCATAACACACTAACATTTTCTCTTTTGATACACTTACCAAATTATGAAAATAATATTTTTTTGCCTTACATGGCTGACTCTGCCGATAGACAGCTATCATTATGAGAAAAACATTATTATAACTCCAGTGCCTACAATAGAGAAGGCTGTCAATTATGTTTCCTATATAGCTGAGGAATGTATAGAGAAATAATGAGAATAATGAGGGAAAATTATAAGGAAAAATAATTACAAACAGTAATTATGAATAAGTGGTTTTATCACAATCTAAAGATCGCTACACGGATGTCTTTTTTCTTTCATGGATGTCTTTGATAACTTCAATTACTTGATAAAGTAAGATATCAGGTGTATTGTTTAACAGGCAGTATAACAGTTTAGAGCTACTTTACTTAAAATACACATCTTTAAAATATACTATAATTTAATATGGGTTTCTATGTTAGTGAGTATGATTAGTATCATTCCTATTCTAAATTAGAAATGATATTAAGTAAACTTCTTAATGACTTAATTGTGATTATTTCACCCTAAAAATGAGAAAAGTTAACATAAGTACCCGTGTGATTAAAAGGAATTTTGACATACTGTATTATGATTTCTTTTCCTTGAGGGCTGGAAGAAGAAAGTAATACTATGCATGATATTAAATTGTGTGCATGTTTTGTTTTAAAATATACAATAGACCAGAAATAACTTCCTATAGGCCAGCATGACTTGGATAAAATATGTTTCTTCACAATACCAAACTCTGTCTGCATAAGACTGATGTTGTAATTGAGCTACTAATTAAACTTCTAGTCTTATGATCAAGCCTTTTATGAAAAAAATCAGTGTGTTTGATGTAAGTCAGTTTCAAATGCATCAGATTAGGGAAGAGTCCTTTCAGCAGTAGCTGTTGTCCTAAAGGGCAGGGAGAAGGAGAGGGAAGGATATTGTAGACCAGTTTTCTCATCCTAGATACACAGTAGAATTTGATTTGTGAAGCTTTAAAATTATCAATATATCATCACCAGTAATATTGGTGATTTAATTGTTCTGGAACTGGGAGGAGCATCCATATTTTTAAGACAACTTAACAAGCAACGGCAAGTGGTTCTCAGGTTGAGAACCACTGGCTTACAGGAAACAAGTTAGAAGAACTCTCAGCCAGAGACTGATGTAATCCACTTCTTTTTTGAGATGCTATCCCCACTATCTTCCACAAAGCATTAACCAAACAAAAAGACCATGAATTGAAGATGGGGGCTGTGATGTTTTATTTTCCTTTCTAAAAGTACACATTGGGCATGCTATCTCTCTCTTCCCCCTTTCTGAATTGCTTTATGTAGTTGCTTTATATTGATAGACTTGAAACAGCTATTTTATATTTTTTGTATTTACCAAAAAAAATAAAAAAATAAAGGAACTTCCAACCTTACAATCTCTATGAGATTGTGCAATGGTAATTCTTCAATTGCCATTAAAAGTATTATGTTTGCTATTAAGTACCATAAAGTAATAAATATAGAATACTGTAGATAGAGTAGTGTAACACAGTAGTTAGTCTATTCATTTCTAAATAAAGACTATAAACAATATAAATTATATATACACATTTTTCAAAGCTCTATGTTTGAAGTTTTCCAGACAAAAGCTAGCCATACCTAAATAGTATATTTAAATGTTTTGCATAGTACACAAGTCATTGCATTAAGTTTCTTTCTCCAATTAGTAAGTTATTTGTCTCATGCTTTGCAGTAACAATTATAGCCCAAAAGAACCTTACTTGTTAGGCCTTCATATATGTTATCAACATCTGTTAATTACCACCAGATTTTTCCATACCTACTGTTATTATAACAGTAAATCATGTTACAATCTGTTCTAGCTTTACAAGATTATTAGTTCCTAATTATCATTTGAGCAATTTAGCTGGAAAGTGATTAAATTAAAGGGAAAAAAATAAGAAACAATCACTGAAGACTTTGAGGATGCAGCGAAATTTATTATCTAGTAGAAGGAAGGCTGTGGGGAGATATGAAAACTGGGGATTTGATCTGAGGGAATTAAACACAAAGAAAGAGATAATTAGATCTGAAGTATCTCTAAATGATATGATGGCTATTAGAAAGATCTAGGACATAGAATTAAGCAATCTTTTTTTTTTAAATGTTTTATTTATTTATTCATGAAAGTCAGAGAGAGAGAGAGAGGCAGAGGCAGAAGCAGGCTCCCCGCCTAGCAGGGAGCCCGATGCAGGACTCGATCCCAGAACCCTGGGATCATGACCTGAGCCGAAGGCAGACGCTTAACCATCTGAGCCACCCAGGCGCCCCAGAATTAAGCAATCTTTTTGGCTAACTGGATTTGGAGACTGGTGAGGGAGAAGCTTATGTTATTTTCAAGTTTTTAATTGTTAAAATTGTATGGATAATAATGTGCTTGCATCTTCTATAATATTATTCCATTTATATTATTAGGTAGAATATGTTGAATTATTTGTCATATAATATCTCATGAATAAAAAACTGAGAACTAGATACAAGTAACCATACACTTATCTATGTTCCTTTTCAACTAATTAACAATAACAACAAAATAGTTGAAATGGCAACAGGGAAATATAGTAGCTTTGTATAAAAATACTTCGAGTACAATTCAGTTTACTGTTACAATGCTTTTATCATAATATATTTCAGGGCTAATTGACACTGTAGTTAAAGGGCTTTTTTAAAGATTTAGTTGAGGTATGAAGTTAAGAGAATGAAGAGTAAGATTTGAGAGAGTTGAACACTGGGGAGTCTTCCCAAAATCAGATTTTTTTGGTGAAGATTTAGAGGAATTGGGTAAATTAAAAGAATATTGAAAAAAATGATGAAAGAAAACTTTTCTATCAAAGTTCCAGTTGCATTAAAAAAAGTACATTTGAGATTTTCTTGGCTCAAACTTTGATAAGCAGTAGGTGTTTCTGTGGAAACCTATTTATAGCAGAACTGTATATTTGAGAAAATGGGAACAAGATGTTCTTATTAGAGCTATGCTCCTTTCTTAATATCTCTATAACAAAAAGAGTTATTGGTGATCTATATAAAATAGATTTATTTCATCCTTTAATTACATTTTAAGAAGTTCACTTGTAAGTGCACAGGAGATAAATGCATACAGATAAGAAATATTAATGCATGCTACAAAAAGTTCAAAATTTAATCGGTGTTATATCCAACATGCAGGTAAATAGGAGAACATTTTGCACAAATAGTTGATGTTACTTTTTTGTTTGTCAACTCTTATTTATATGTTTGTTTTTTAATTTGGGTAAATTTAGTACAGTGACTGTAAGTGTAAAATTTGATGAATTTTGAAAAATTTAAACAAGTCTGTAAGCAAAAATACAATCAAGATATAGAACATGTTCCTTCCCCAGAAAGTTTAATCATGTTCCCTTCAAGTTAGTTTCTATCATCCAGAGGCAATCATTGTTTTTATTTCCATCAGGTCTCGCTTATCCATCAGTTTCACATAAATAGAATTATGCAGTATATATTATTTAGATGTCAATATTTTTACATTTAACATTGAGAATCAATGTGAGAATCAGTAGGTTTATTCCATTGTGTAATATACAACAATATGTTCACCCATTTACCTATTGAGAATGTTCCTTTTTATTTCTAATTTGCTAAGGTTTTTTTAAGATTATGAATAAGTGTTGAATTTTTCAAGTGATTTACTGCATCACTGAGATAAAGGTGTTTCTTTTTCTGTCTAACATAGTGACTTTCATTGATTGACTGAATTTTGAATGTTGAATGAATTCTGAATTGCTGGTACAAGTCACACTTGGTCATGTTGATTTTTTTCTTAAAGATTTTATTTATTTATTTATTTGAGAAAGAGAGAACACATGAGCCAGGAGAGGGGCAGAGAAGCAGATTACCCACCGAGCAGGGAGCCCCGAAACTGGACTGGATCCCAGGACATTGGGATCAGGACCTGAGCAGAAGGCAGATGCTTAACCAACTGAGCCACCCAGGCACCCGGTAATGTTGATTTATACTTTTTACATAGTGCTGAATTCTAACAAACATATGTAAAGAATTAATACCTATTCTACATAAGTTATGCCAGAAATTAGAAGGGGATGGAGTATTCCTTAGCTCATTATACAAGGACAACATTATCCTGATACTAAAACCAGACAGTCATCACAAGAAAAGAAACTACAGACTAATATCCTTCATGAACATAGACACAAATGTCCTCAATTTTCTTTTATAGCATACCAAATCAATAAAGTGCAAGACACAGAATATATCATGACCAAGTACTGTTTTTCCCAGGAATGCAAGTTTGATTTATCATGTGATAGGCTGAATTTCCCACCAAAATGTCAGTGTCTGAATCCCTGGAATCTTTGAATATGTTAACTTACATGGTCAAAGAGATTTTGTAGATGTGATTAAGTGAGGCATCATGAGATAAGATTATCCTGATTTATACACGTAGCCCCTAAATTTAAAAAAAGTATCCTTATAAGGGAAGTAGAGGGAGATTTAACTACAGAATAGGAGTGTCAGAGTAAAACAGCATGAGAAAGACTCAGTCAGTTGTTGCTGGTTTTGAAGATGGAGAAAGGGACCATGAGCCAAGGTAATAAATGTAGTCTTTAGAAGCTGGAAGGTATGAACTTACCCTTAGAGTTGTCCTTAGAGTTGCCAGCAGGAACAAAAGCCTGAAGATACTTCGGTTTTAACACAGTGAGATCCATGTCAGAGTTCCAACCTCCAGGATGTAGGAAAATACATTTGTGTTGTTTTAACACAGAATTGTGTTGTTTTAAAACTAAATTTGGGGTAATTTGTTAGAGTAATAATAGGAAACCACATTAACAGACTAAAAAAATGTATATTTTTATCTTAAGAGGTGCAGAAACATTTGAGCATACCTGCAAAAACAAATAAACATAAAACAGCAAACATTCATATTTATTTAAATGATGTTTTCTTTATGTCTGGAGCAAGACAAGAGAGTCAGCTTTTAGCATATTATTCAGAATTGCTACAGTGTAATAAGGTCAAGAAAGAGGGAAAAAAAAGGTGCAGACTTCCAGTTAAATAAATAAGTTATGGTGATGTAATGTACAGCATGGTAACTATAGTTAGAATACTGTATTTCATATTTGAAAGTTGCCAAGGGAGTAGATCTTAAAAATCCTTATCACAAGAAAAAAAATTTTGTAAACTATATATGGTGACAGATGTTAACTAGACCTATTGTGGTGACCATTTTGCAATGTATACAAATGTCAAATCATTATATTGTACACCTGAAACTAATATAATGTTGTATGTCAATTATTCCTGCACAAAAAAAGAAAAAAAAATGTAATAGATTGGAAAACAAAGGAAATATATATTTTTTGCCATTATCATGATTTTTATCTAGAAAAATCCTAACAAATCTATAACGAGCTAGTAGCAAGGTCAATGTGTTTAGCAAAGTTTCAAGATACAAGGCCATTATGGAAAAATTAATAGATATTGTACACTTAAAATTGGTGCTTTTTATTTATGTAAATTATACACAAATAAAGCTGATTTAAAAAAACAAAAAATTTAAAGTGCTTAGGAGAAGTATTTAGTGTTACCTGAAGATTCACAAGTCTTATATAAAATAAGCCTAATAATATTTGTATATAAACATCTCTAATCCATTATAGTTTGTGCATTCAAGGAAAAAAACACTAGAATACATTCTTGAGAAGCTACAGAGTAGAATTAGGAAAAAATAAATTAACCTTTATATTAATATTTTTAGTATATGTCAGATACTGTAAAAACGCTTAAAGAAATGATCTTATTCAATATAGAACAGGGAAAATTACTAGAGTTTACCACCAGTAGCTAGTACCTACCTCAGCCATTAGAGAGAAAAGAAGAATGATATGTACAAGAATTAATGAAGATCACCATTGCCTTATACCCAGTCCCCCTATTTTAAACTCCATCACTGTTCTTTCTGAATTTTCTAAGCTATTACAAGTAAATGCCTTCTACAATTTGAAAATTTTGGGGAGGGTATGTACCATGGTGAGCACTGTGAATTGTGTAAGACTGATGAATCACAGACCTGTACCCCTGAAACAAACAATATATGTTAATAAAAATTTTTTTTTAAAAAAGCACCCCACCAAACTGTCAAAAAATAAAATAATCAGTTCGGGTAATTCATCATTCAAGAATAGTTTTAGGATTAAGAATTTTGGAGTTAAGAAATTTCTAATTTTATTCAAGGAAAGCAAAAACATTTTTCCAGTTTTATTGTGAAGTATTGACATGTGATGTATTGTGATGTATTGACATACATCACTGAATAGATTTAAGGTGTATGGGCATGATGGCTTGATTTACATATATTTTGAAATGATTATCACAATAGGTTCAGCTAACATCCATCCACTTATATAGATACAATATAAAAGAAGAAAAGAAAAAAGAAAAAGAAATTCTACTTATGATGAGAACTCTTAGGATTTTACTCTTTTAACCTCTTTTCTATATATAATACAGCACTGTTAACTGTAGGTATCATTTAATGTTGTACATTAAATCCCTAGTATTTATTTATCTTATAACTGGAAAGCAGAAACACCCTTACTTCTTTTCCAGAAATGTAATGTCAAAGAAAAAGGAAAAAAGTTTTAAAAAATGAGGTATGAATGCATGCTTTAGTTTTGTTTTTTTCAGTAAGTGTTCCAATGCCAATGTTAGTCCATTCTTAATGTGGTTTCCCTCAGTTACATTGCAATTTAATTCTTGTTGCTTTTATTTCTTATTCAGGGACACCAACCATGTTATGTGTTTGCTGGTTCTTACAATTCAGATTTTTCTTAACAAAGTCAGAAATGTGGCTTTTTGTATTTAATGACATCTGGGATTTGCACTTCAGGAAGCACAAACACACTGTTGCTAGGGGATGCTATATTATGTGTAGGTCTCTGGGTGTATTTGCATATTTTACTTTAATATTTTATTGCCTTTTGAAGAAAATGTTAGAATTATAAAGTCTAAAAGAACATATACTATTTGTCAAACATAAATTATGTTGTTATGTGAATTATTTTACAACAGAGATAAAAAAGTTTTACTGGTAAAGCACAGGAGCTACGGATGATACATAAATTCATAGACAGTAAGTTGATCTCCACCTGTCATTTTTTTTAAAGATTTTATTCATTTATTTGAGAGAGAGAGAGAGCGTGAGCAAGAGAGTGGCAGAGGGAGAGGGAGAAGCAGACTCCCCACTGAGCAGGGAGCCCGATATGGGGCTTGATCCCAGGAGCCTGAGATCATGACCCGAGCTGAAGGCAGCCGTTTAAGCAACTGAGCCACCCAGGCGCCTCTCCACCCATCATTTTTGATCATGAAGTATTTTCCTCTCTATATCAAAGGCAAATATCAAAGTCAGTCACTTTCTAGTAGTATTATTTAACAAATTTCTTAATCAATGAGATATGTGGCTATAGGATAAAGATTTTCTTTTTATTGACCTTTTCTGAGTACCCTTATCATGCTTTCTAAGAGTCTAATATTATTTGATATGAAATCTAGGATTAAACTGACCCCCAATATATGCTCTGAAAAGAAAGGAAGATTTCTCTTGATTATTATATTCAAGCACATTGTTATATTTGTAGAATAAATTTCAAGGTAATGGATGATCCAGAAGAAGACAGGAAATGCCCCTATATCACTTTTCTACATTATATATTACAAGCCTGTATCTCTGCTGGGAGATCATTCTCCATGTCTCTGGCACTTGCAGACATTAATGGCCTTAAAAGCTAGAAAGAGTATCTCCATATGGGCCAGTGAACAGATTTATTTATATGTGGAGATAATCCATGTCAAGTCTCCTTCCTTCTTCTGGAGGAGGTTTGCTTATATTCCAGGAAAAATAAAATAAAACAAAATAAAATGTTTCTCATAGGCAAAGTGTGGGTAGTTTGTCAGCAGTCTCTGGTAAGATCGGGTTCCCTAAACTATTTCTCAACTGTGACACAGATCACTGTGTACTCAACATCTATCTAGGCACATTCTGTGTTATTCCCATGCTTGAAAGACAAAGGAATCTAACGTGAGCATGAAGTTCATGTTCTCTTCAGTGCCATGAGCAATATTCTGTCTAAATCCAATTAAGCTCATTGTTTTCTTATCACTAACCATATCTATTAATATGTATGTGTACAGACACACATAAATACATACAATTATGTGTATCTTATACATATTTAAAAATTAAAAACATCTTATAGAGGTTAACAAAAATCCCAAATATTAACAATTTAAAGCAACAGTTTGAATGATCACAGCTTAAATTCTGAGAGATAATTGAACAAAGCAAGAATTAGGCTGCACTGAAGTATAACTCCAAGTCCCATATACTTAAAATTATAAAAGGCAAGCATATCACAAAAACAAAATAATGTCTAAGCAACTATCAGCTAGAGACCTAAAGCATTAGTAGTGGACCTGAAATGTATTTTTTAAATTTTCTTTAGAGACAGACCAGGGGGGAATAAAATGGTCCAGTAAAACTCCCTTAAATACATGCTATTGGCAGAACTCATAATTAAAGCATTAATGGTATTTAAAAGTGAAAGAGTCCTTACCTATGGAATATTTTTTTATAGAATGTACCTGTTCAGTAACTGGGTGATGGTTGTTAAGGAGGGCTCATGTGTGAGGAGCAATGGCTGTTATACACAACTAATGAATCATTGAACACTACATCAAAAACTAATGATGTACTCTATGTTCACTAACGAATATTATTTTTAAAAATTAATTAATTAAAATAGAAAAAAAGAAATTAAAAAAGGAGAATGTACCTATTCTCTCTAGAACTTTTATGGAAAACAAATCTGGAATGTATAGATTTATTTGTTGGCTCTTTGCAAAATATCATTAAATAGTGCAATTATTCGACTATAAAATGGAAGAGATTTCTTAAATAAAATATCCCCCTTTTGTGTAAAGTCTCTTTTGTTAACCTCACATTTAAATGCTAGTCCACATCTCATACTAATGTTGCAAGAAAGAAATGGGGAGGCTGAGTTGGCTGTTACTGACTTACTTCGATTTTACCTCTGCTTCACAGCTACTCATGTTCTCAAAATCAGGAGTAATACATGATATTGGGTAAAATTTCTGTTTCTTATAAATCTGATTTATCTCAGATCTAAAGCAGGTTATTATTTTTTTTAATTCAGAATATCTAAAACTAATAATTTTGAGAAAACTATATATTACAACTCATAACAAAAGAGATTACTCATTAAATGCAAGAGCTCTTTGGCCACAGCACTTGAGTTTCAACTCAGCATTTCCACTCAGATATTCTATGACCTTGAGTGACATGAGAAAAAACAAAATACTATAATATTTGGGGTCCACTTAGAAAACAGAAACCACACTAAGCATTTTAAGAAAGAGAAATTAATGTTAAGAATTGTTTACAAGTTTTGGATAACTGAAAGAAATATTGAATATTGAACATTGAAGTAACATGCAAATGGTAACTCCTAGGAAGAATCATGATCAAACTAAGAGAAAAAACAAAGTGTGATTTGGAGTTATGAGAACCCAGACTTTTGGAGAAGGGCCCTGTAGGTCAAAAACCTAGACCTCTGAGGATGTGTTTCTGATGTTGGCAGTTCTAAAGAGTAAGTTTAGGGCTGTTTCTGGGAGTAACAAGCATAGGTGGAGAGTAGAATCAACTTTCTCTACTAATGTGGAGTATTGCTAAGGCAACATTCAGTAGAACTCTGAGAAAACAGGAAGAAGCATATCCCTTCCTATTCCCTCCTGCCTTCTAGTTTCTCTAAAGTGCCCCATATTGGCAAAATTTCGTAGAGAACCAGCCATTAAAGTTTAAACAAGCTTGCACAGCCTAGCCCTGGAATTTCAGAGTATAGAAGTATGAATTTGGTTTTTATATGCAATAATAGTCTAGTATTGGCACAAATTTCTATCTCAAAATATTGTTATGATGAAGAAATGAGTTAATACGAAATCTGTCTCATATTAAAAGTTTAATTGCTTTCAATTACTAAGGTATATAGTTACAATTTTATTCAAAGGAAAATTAAAACTAAGCAAGAAATTCTAATCAAGAAAAAAAGAAATTATCACAATGAAATCAGTTATCCTATTTCTTCTTGACAATTGAATCTGTGGTACTTTGAACAATGTCTGGCATTCAGTAGGTGTTCAAGAAATATGTGTTGACTAAATTTTTTAAAATATCACACACATTAGTTATCTATTGCTATGTAACAAAGTATTCTAAACTTAATGTTTAAAATAATAAACTTTTTTTCTTCCATGGTATCTGTAGGAGAGGAATCCAATAATTATTTTATCTAGGTGGTTCTGGATCAAAATCTCTACATCAGTTTGTTAGCTGGACATGCAGGCACCTCAAAGATTGGGGGTAAATCCATTTTCAGTCTCAAATGGCTATTGGAAGTCTTTGAAGTTCACTCATATGGTTGTTAGAAGGAGGCTTGGAGTTTATTAAAAGGAGTTGAAAGCTTATGTCTACAGAGAAATCTGCACACAGATGCTTATAGCAGCTTTATTCATAATTGCCAAATTAGAAGCAACCAAGATATCCTTCAGTAGGTGAATAGATAATAAACGGTGGTGCATCTAGACAATAGAATATTATTCAGTACAAAAAGAAATGAGCGATCAGTCCATGAAAAGTCATGGAAGAATTCTAACTGCCCATTACAAAGTGAAAGTAATCAATCTGGAAAAACTACATACTGTATGATTCCAACTACATGACATACTGGAAAAGACAAAACTGTGGAGACAGTAAAAATACTAGGGATTGCCAGGTTTGGGTTGGGGGGGGAATGGAGGGATGAATAGGTAGAGCACAAAGAATATTTGGTAGGATAAAAATACCTGTATGGTACTATAATGATGGATACATATCATTATATATTTATCAATAAATAATTTAACATTCCATGGAATGTTAAAACCAAAAGTGAACTCTAATGTAAACTTTGGACTTTGAGTGATTATGGTGTGTCAATTTAGGTTCATCAGCTGTTAGAAATGTACCACTCTGGTGGGGAATGTTAATATTGGAGAAGACAAGGTTATGTGTGAAGGCAAGAGGTATTTGGGAAATCTCTGTAACTTCTCCTCAATTTTGCTATGAACTTAAAACTTTTCCAAAAAATTACCTTAATAAAAAAGAATAAATACATTAAAATTTTTCTAAAAAACATTTTATATACATTATCTTACTCTAAAAATAGGTATCTAAAAATAATAATTTTACCTGGTGTATATTTATGCATTTAATTAACTTATTTTCCTTACCTGTTTTTCAAGTGATACTGTTATTTTTTTTTCTGACAAATGATTTTTCAAATGTTCTTATCACTTTTTACTTGTCATCTATTTAATTCAAGATTTCATTTTGTATTTTGGCTAATAAAATTGAAAATACTGACTCTTTGATTCATTCTACTCCGTGGAGCATATTATTAATTTAAAAAATTGTATCTCTACAATGCTGTTTTCTTCAAATCAGAAAAAAATGTGCAAAATGAAATATATTTCCTTTTTTTCTTTTCTGCTGTATATATATTTGTGTAAATATGTATATACTATGTCTGTGTATGTGTGTAAATGTTCAGCCCATATATTTTTATAGGTAGTCATTTTTGCCTTCATACATGAAGGCAGTAGTTGTGGTATCAACAACAAAAAAGTCGTAGTAATAATACAATCTACTTTTTAAAATATGGATTAAAAGGTGCATATTGTTAAAGTCACACATTTTTACAGAAGTTTCATAAATACAAAAACAGCATTAATATAGGTGCAATGGATAATTTTTCTAGCTTTAAAAAACAGTTGTCTGAGATTTAATTTGGTGCTTTATTTGAGGTTCTCTTATTAGTCCATTCTTATAACCAATCTTTATTAAAATGATACTCCAAACAAGCCTAAATAAACATTGTACTACCCCATAATCACTAGAGAAAATATTTGAGATCTACAATATTCCTTTATAATTTAAGGTGTCTCATAAACACACAGTTACTTGTATCTCTTCCTGCCATTGAAATCTCAATGGCTGTTGATTAAAATTGCATAATATTTAATTTAAAGTTAGTTTTATATAGCCAATGTGATGTTCTGAATTTTGGCACAAAGGGGTAAGGTGGGTAGCTAACGTAGATAATCAATTTAATTCAATTTTCCCATCTGCACAATTTATTTGCTCATTTCATTGCAAAGTTTCATATAAATATAGACAATTGTTATAATTAATTTAATATAAGTTCATGTTAAGATCACTTGAATATTTTATCTATATTCATCCAAAATATACATATGAGGTATCTTGCCAGATCACTTTGCTTCAAAACACAGTAAATTTTCATAATTGCAAAGTTATTGGGTAAATGGAAGACAGATTCGAATTATATTTTGTAGACAAAGCATTAATATCATACATAAGTATATTCTGTAGTTTTAGTAAAAAACACTTTTTTAAATACCTGAGCTGAAATATGATAATTATTGCTAAAACTACACATGTCAAAATAACACATTTATGTGCTCCCTTCGGCAGCACATATGCTAAAATTGGAGATTAGCATGGCCCCTGCACAAGGATGACGTGCAAATTCATGAAGTGTTCCATATTTTGTGCAGTTCCCCAGTGAACCCTTTACAGATTAACCTGGAAAAAGCAATATGATTAAAAGCACAATGTGAGACACTGAATCATGAAATTGCAATATTTAACTAGAAAAATATTTCTGTAAAGTAAACTATGACATGTAAATGAAGCTGAGTTACACCTGAAAAGAAAATAGAACATTTACGTTTTTAGGAACTGTAAATAGAATATTTATATATAAGTTGGGAAATATTATACAACACTTGATTTTTTTTTCCCTTAAGTCTTGGAATGTGTCTTTGTCCAATTTGGATAAATTTGTTCTCTGAAGTTTTCAAATTAAATGTGCAGTGTCTAAAAATCTTGTTTGGTTCTACTAGAGAGAAATTTTATGCTTATGTTAGGGAAAGCTTGTAATTGTGCTTCCCAACTCATTGTTTAGTAAATACATTGATTTGTCAAATGCGGTATCATGATTTTTAAAAAAAAAATGAATGAAAAATTTACTATGGCAAAAATACAATATTTGGTTAGAAATAAATGAATGCCAATGTTTTCTTTCTACCTTGTGTTCAAGATGTGGTTGACTGAATTATTGATCCTGATTTTTCACTCCACAGTAGGTATTATACATCTAAATGCTTGCCATGGCCTCATGATGGAAGATTGCATTTCATTACCTCTTGACTTTGGGCTTGACCAGATTATTTGTTTTGGTCCATTTAATGTTGATGGGTGTGAAAGAAACAGAGGCTTCAAATGCACTCATGTGTTTGAATTGCATTCTTGAACTCTTCCATTATGAGAAGATTGTCTTTTCAGTCTTATCTAAATATTTTTTCTCTTATTAACATAATGAAGGTATCTTCCAATATTATATTATCAAAACTTTGTCTTGTTATTTCATGTTTAGTTATTCAACTCAGAATTTATTTTTTGTTTGGGGATAAAGTAAAAAAAAAAAAAAACTTATTTTCCTTTTTTAATGTGGTTACACTGATATACCAGTGTCACTTATTGAAAAGTTTATCTTGTCCATATTTCTTTGCAATGCCCGTTCATCTTCCTGTCACACTACTATGTCAGTGGGTCTATTTCTGGATTCTGTATTCTGTTTCATTAATATACATTCTATCCATACTGTACTGGTTATCCTTTTTCCTTTGAATTACCTTGGCACTTTTGTCAAAAATCATACTGCAACATGAAACATACTAAAAAATAGATCCTTTTTTTATCTTCAAGTGACCCTTAACTATTCTTAGCTCTTTCTATTGCCTAATATATTTTACAATCAGTTTCTCAATCCCAGAAAAATATTCCTTTGAAATCCTTTTCTAAAATAGCTGTACCAATTTATATCCTCATCAGTGATGAGTTTCTGATACCCCACATCCTCAACAAAATACATCCATCTATCTATGTGCAGTAGTATAATAATGAACAAAAGTGATGAGAATGAACATCTAGCCGTGTTTCTGATTTTGAACTTTTAATATGAATGTAGTGGTATTTTTATTTTTATGTTTTTTTAAAGGTTTTATTTATTTATTTGACAGAGAGACAGCGAGAGAGGGAACACAATCAGGGGAAGTGGGAGAGGGAGAAGCAGGCCTCCCGCTGAGAGGAGAGCCCAATGTGAGGCTCGATCCCAGGACCCTGGGATCATGACCCGAGCCGAAGACAGACGCCCAACCACTGAACCACCCAGGCGCCCCTGTAGTGGTATTTTTTAAAAGGTACCTTGTATCCACAAACATGCCCTTCTATATTTTATTTCTAGTTTTGCCAAATGTTCTCAGTGCTTCATTGTATGTTATCTTTAATTGTAGTAATTACTTCTTTGTGTATCTATCAAGATGGACATTTGTTTTTAATCTGTATATATGGGAGATTATATAAACTGCTTTTTAAGCCTTAACACATACTTATATTCTAAGATACATCCAAGTTGGTAATGATTTATCTCTGTTATATATTGCTGGACTTGATTTGCTAATATTTTATTTTATATCTATCAATTTACATATGTATTCTTTTATTCATGAATATTTGGGTTTGTGGTTGCCTTTTCTTATAATATTTTTGTCTGACTTTGATATCAACATTTTATTAGTCTCATTAAAATAAATTAGGATGAGTTGTTTCTCTCTAGGTATAGTTACTTCTCTTCCAATTCTAATAGTATATTGTGTAGAATTAAGGAATTATATTGAGCAACAGTGATATCTATTTTCTAGAGAATTAGCACATTTGGAAAATAGAACGTATAGGCAGGCCAATTTTATCACTTTAGTATATCTATAGTAGCCCATAAAGGTAGAGTTGAGCTCAGGAATCTCTACATATTTTATATCATTTAGGAGGTCAGTATTATCACGCAACCAATCACAATGACAACAATAAAATATGTTGGAGATGAAATTTAACTCCTCATATACAATTTTTTGTTCACTTATAAAATAAGAATTATTCACTGAGTTTATTATTCACTGTTTTGTTGTTGTGTTTTGGGGTACTTTTACTTACATGTACAAATAATACAGATATCTTGTACAAGCCTATCATAGTTAAAATATACACTATTAATTATTTTGATTGTTTAATTTCTAGAATGTGACAAAGGACAAGACTGAATTATGAAAGATAAATCAACTGATTGTGCTAGCTAGTATTTGGTATTAATTATTTGAAATATTTTTAATGATTTTATTGTTAAAAGGAGTAACTAATTTGAGTTAATAGAGCATCGTTTGAATTAACTTGGAAAAAGGCATGGGATAGTGTTCAGATGAAATGTAAAGTTCACTTTTGTGTAATATCCAAAAGTATTTATACAACTGAAGTCATACTCTCAAAACAATTGAAATATACACGTGTTTTTGATTATAGATAGATCTGTTGTGACTCTAATTCTGTAAATCCTACACAGTTAAATAATCTGGCAAATTAGCACAGCTACATGATGATAAGCAATTGCTTCCTATGAATTTTACCCTATCAAAATCTGTTTGAGCTAATTTATTAAATTAGTCATTGTTTTGATTCCATATACACAAAGATATCATTCAGTTAATCAAAGTAAGCATTTGAGATATTTCCTTTCTCTTTAAACTCTAATTTTCAACTTCATTACATTTGAAACAAAGATAATTATTACAATTTGGAAACCAACTTGTGTATGTAATATACATACATTTGAATACAATGATACAGTAAAAGTTCATTTGCATGTATAATAATTCAGAATATGTTGATTTTAATTCCTTCTAAAAATTATCATATCTCTTCCCCTGGAATATTTTATGCAGTGAAAAATTCCCAGTCAAGATAACAAAGATGATTAGGGTGAAAAGAATGATATTTTGTGAAACAACTTATTAAGAAATTTTTTTCTGGAAAGACAACAGGATATAGATGATTTTATGCCATAGAAAGGAAACAACAGACCTCGATACACTTCTTTACACTGTGGAGGCAGGAATTATTTCCAAGAATATCTGTGTGCCATACAAACTATAGGAGTGGAAATAAACCAGGCAAGAGAAGAGGGCAATAAATTTGTATATTGTGACAGAGTAGCCATTTAAGTTGAGAAGTAAGGGATTGCCTGCTGTTGGGAGTTTGTCTTTGAAATGACTGGCACAATTCTGATAAAAACAGTCAGAGGTTATTAACAGGCTTAAAACATTGTAGGTGCTAGAAAGAATAAGTGGATTCTTAACTAGGAAATTAACCTAAAAAATGCTTAAAAATAATTATGGGAACAAATCAGGTAAATCATATAAAAAGTACTGTCGCTGGACCTAAGTGAGTAGTTCACTGCAATAGTTTAAATATTTAGACATGTAAAACTGAATTGCCTTAGAGGCTGAAGAAGTAGAAATGAGTATATAGATCTACAAATCTTTTAGGTAAAATAATGATATCAGAATTGGTAGGTAAACTGTGTAGGGACTGATAACTACCTTACCTTTAGGAAATACTCCTAAGGAAAAATTTTTAAGGAGAAAATTATAATTTGTTTTGTTATCTGTATTAATTTTAGAATGATATATTTTTAGATAAAGGGCTAGCACAAAAATGCTAGTCTTTGTTTAAAGATAGCTTTCACCTTAAACCAGAAATGTCTTCTTTCGTTGAAGATATGAGTCATAAGTAACTGTCCATCTCTAAGAAAAAGGATTCCAATTTGGGACTGTTAGTCCTGGAACAGTGGTAGTGGTATTAACAAGCATAGGTACATTCCTTATCACAAAACAAGAAATATGAGGCTGTATGAAGATAAAATAGGTCAGACAACATACATTATTAGTGCTGTTTGTAGTCATAAATAGTAACAAGAAAAGTTCCACAAGAAAATAGAATTGATTTAAATGTGATAGCAGTAACTAGACATAGTACATAGCTACGTGGTATTACCTATAGATTGCTTTTTTTCCAGCATGAAACATTAGTATATCAACATAAATCATATGGTGAGAGCCTTAATTTAGTTTCAGAATTAATGCTATACGAAAGTGTTTAGAACATGCTTTCTTGTTGCCAAAGACAAACTGCAATTAAAATTCCACATTGATGCTCAGAGTGTCACGGAGGCCAAGTAGAGTTCTACCCTGTTGGCACAAGCTGTGTGATATGATTTTGTTCCTTACTCTGAACTGTAAGCCTTGCTTTTATTTCCGCAGTGATGGCTCTACTCCAATTACTGGGAAGTAAATAGATTCTGCATTATAATTGCATAAATCTGTAAAACTGAACATTGGTAATCCTTCAACTAAGGAACTGACATTTTGAGGAGAAAAATAGGTTTTGACACGGTAGGAAAGAATAAAGAATTGCAGAGAAATAAAAGCAAAAACAATGTCACATCCTAATGGGTGAAGTGGTGGTTACTACGACAGTAGTCCTTTCCACTGTTCATCTCCTAATACTACTGTATAGAATTGATTCTCACAGGGAAAGGAGCTTTCTGAAGTGTCTTAAAGAATCAGATACACTCAGCTAACAGAGTAGTCTAATGTTGGAGAAACAACGGGATGAAAAATAAGACTCAAATTAAGACAGGCCAAATACTGAAAAGCAGAGATGTGGAGGTTGTTTTGTAGAAGGTGCAATCTGTACAAGAGTGAAGAGAGATAAATATTTGAAAAGATTTTCATTAAGTGGGAAGAACGTGCATCTAATTACTATACAATTAGAGGGAATTGCATTTTACTTGCTGTAAAGTTCAGAGATGTTAAGTGTTTTTCCAGCCCTAACACATGTAGTTAATTGTGGTTCCGTGCCTTCACTGCCTGGCTGATACAACTCCTACGTGTGTCCTAGATCAGGATCATCCTTTTTGAGTGGTCTCACTACTTATTCCGGCCAAAATTCCTATGTATAAAATGTTTTATGACTTAACTTTGTATCTGAACAAATAACATCTATTTATCAGTGAATCTTTAATAAAATTTGAAAAAAAAAAGATATTTTTTCTATTAGTTTATACTTCTTAGCTGTAAAGCAACAATTTTTTTTTTAATTTGACCTTTATTTCTATTTCCTTGACAAATTCACTTTTCTGAAATAAGAAATGGAGAAACATGGCAAGAAAACCATTATTATTCTTATGCAAAATATTAAAATAATTTTTATAATAATATAAAGGAGGTGTCCAATAGAAATTACATAGCTCAAAGTTTAGTATTCCTTAAGGTATTCACTTCAAAAGTGTATATGCCTATTTAAATAATACTACTCTGTTCAAAATAGTTTTGAAATTTGCCTTCTACAACTGCTTTTAGAAATATTTTACATTATTTTTAAACAAAATATTATTATGCAGCTTGATTATCCATCTTTCTCGACAAACTTACTTCTAAACAAGATTTGAAAATTGCCCCAAAATCAAAATAATATTTTTCCATAATTAAAATAATTACTAACAATAGATTTAAAATTCTAGAAGAATTGTTTTGAGAAATTACAAGTATAGTTTTAATACATGACATTGCCCTAATAACTCCAGGGTGTTTTGTAGGATTTGGTAGGATTATACTGGTTAGGGATATTCATTTTAAGATGAATGGCAAAATACTACTTCATATAAACATCTCTACTGATGCTTAGTGGAAAATCTATAAAAGAGGATCACATGTCAAATAAATAGAGTAGTGTGTGTGTGTGTGTGTGTGTATCCAGAGATTTTTCTGTATTTGTGCATTACTATAGATTTTTTTTTTCAGCATAGTTATATTTAGAGTCTGTTTATTTAGGAATTCATTTAACAAATGCATCAGATGCACCACCAAACTTGAAGGAAACTATAATTCAATTAATAATTCAAAAATACTGAAAACATTTCACAGTTGATTCAACTCTTCCTCTTCCAAAATGTCAAAGAATTTAAATTTTCTACAACCTAGGAGAAGGGTTATGGAAATAAGAGCAAAGGCAGTATTGGTAAAATCTTGTTTTTCCAGATAGATAAATAACAAAGTAGAAAACAAATATATATGTTTTAAAGTCCTCTTTTCTTAAATGTTTGCCTCAATTTCATAATTATTGCAACTCTTAAATTCACTTTATATAAATATGACGTGAACTCATTGATAAATAAACATGTATTGAGAAACTGTTCAAAAAATATAAGATAAAACATTTTGATATGTTACCAAGAAGAATAATTGCTTTATAACTGGAATTTTGTTGTGTTCTGTTCATCTAAAAATATTTAACCATATTGTAAAAATTCAAATTGCTTTTATGCAATAGGCTACAAATGCTAATTTGGAAAATAGACACAGTTTAGTGTTAAATAAAACTATTTTGAGAATGTAGAGAAAAAGCCCAGGGGAATTAGAAGCACAGAGAAGAGACAGATTGTTTAATGCAGTGAACTGCGTAACTCCTCATTAATTAGGTAAAAGCATGACACTGTGAACTAGATTATACTATTGAGAACTAATGCCTCAAAATTGTGTGCTCCCATACTCAGACTGGACACTAAGAATCTAAATCACACCTTAGTGTTCACATTAACATAAGTTTGCTATTCTGCTATTATTAGTAGTATTTCTTTACTCTTCCAGGACTGCTCTGCCCCACTAATGTTTGCATGATTCATTATAGATACTCCTGGAAAACCATCAACTTTTTATTGGAAAACTTCAACAAACAATTTACACACTAAGATTATTTGAATACTTTTCTCAAAATTCTCTCCCATCTGTTTACAGCAATTCTGGACGGCTGTATATGATTCTGACTCAGTCCTTATCAAGCCCTCACATTTAAATACTGCTTTAAACCAAACTTACAATTCTTAATAAATTATGACCCCCTCCTACTCCCTGGAACATGTAGATACATCCAAAACTTTGTAAGGTGGTCTTTTCCCTTAATCAATAATTCTCAGCTTCATCTTATCAAATGCAAAAAAACTGTTAGCACTAATAAATGAATTCAATAAAGTTGCAGAGCACAAAATCAACATACAAAAATCAGTTGCTCTCTATACACTAATAATGTACTATCTGAAAAGAAAATAGGAAAACAATATATTTACATAGCATCAAAAAGAAAATATTTAGGATAAAGTTAGCTAAGGTACAAAAGACTTGTAGACTAAAAACTATAAAATGCTTGTAAAAGAAATTAATAAACAAATCAATGGGAAGGTATCTTGTGTTCATAGATTGGAAGATTTAATATATTGTTAAAATGTCCAGTCTGTACAAAATGAAGTACAGATTCAATGAAGTGTCTATCAATATCTCACTTGCATTTCTTACAGAAATATAAAAAATAATTCTAAAATCTATATGGAACCACAAAAATCCCTGAATAGCCAAAACAATCTTGAACAAGAACAATGTTGGAGGCATCACACTTGTAAATTAAAATACATATTACAAAGCTATAGCAGTTAAAACAGTATGGTATTAGCATAAAGACACACTTAAGGACATATAGAACAGAATAGAGGCCAGAAATAAATGCCTGAAAATATAGTCAACTGACAACTGACAAGAGTGCCAAGAATACAAGTAGGTAAAGCATGTTTGTCCAACAAACGGTGATGGGAAAATTGGATGTCCACAAGCAAAAGAATGAACTTTAACCCTTACAACACACACACAAATCAACTTAAAATGGATTAAACATAAGACCTGAAACTATGAAGCTACTAGAAGACAACATAGGGAAACAGTTTCCTGACATTGGTATTAGCAATGATTTGGGGGTATAACACAAAAACACAGGAAACAAAAGCAGAATGAGACAAGTAGGACTTCATCAGACTGAAAATCTTCTATACAATAAAGAAGACAGTCAACAGAGTGAAAGCCTATGGAATGGGAGAATATATTTGCAAACCATCTCGGATGAGGGGTTAATATCCAAAATACATGGGGAACTCATAAAACCCAATAGCAAAAATAAATAAATAAATAATAAATAAAAATAATCCAATTTAAAAATTGGCAAAGAACTTGAATAAACATTTCTCAAAAGAAGATATACAAATGACTACCACATATATGAAAACATGCTCAACCTCACTAATCATTAATGCAAATAAAAATGACAATAAGATATCACCTTACATCTGTCAGTATGACTATTATAAAAAAGATAGATAATAAGTGCTAGAGAGGATGTGGAGAAAAGAGAACCTTTATACATTGTTAGTAGGAATGTAAATTAATGCAACCATTATGGAATATGGTATGGAGGTTTCTTTAATAATTAAAAATAGAACTGTTATATAATCCAGAATCCCACTTCCAGGTATATATTCCAAAGAAATAAAATCAGGATCTTGAAGAGATATGTGTAATCTCCTATTTATTGCAGCATTATTCACAATAACCAAGACATTAAAAAAACCAAAATGTCTGATGATGGATGACTGTATAAAGAAAATATGATATACAATGAAACATATATTATTTCATTATAAAGAAGGAATACCTGACATTTGTGACAATATTGATGAACCTGGAGGACATTATGCTAAGTGAAATAAGCCAGGCACATAAAGACAAATAGTGAATGATCTCATTTACATATGTGGAATCTAAAATAGTCTCATAGAAGCGGAAGGTAGAATGGCTGTTACCAGGGACTGGAGGGATGAGGAAATAGAGAGATACTGATCAAAGGATACAAAGTCTCAGTTATGAATGATTATGATGAATAATTTCTGGAAATGTAAATAGGGCATGGTGACTATAGTTAACAACTGTGTATTGCACACTAGTAATTTCCTGAGAGGGTAGATCTTAAGTGCCCTCACCACACACAGAAGAAGAAAAAGAAGAAGAAAGAAGAAGAAGAAGAAGTAGTAGTAGAAGAAGAAGAAGAAGAAGAAGAAGAAGAAGAAGGCAGAGGAGAAGAAGAAAAGGAGGAAGGAAGGAAGGAAGGAAGGAAGGAAGGAAGGAAGGAAGGAAGGAAGGAAGGAAGGAAGGAAAGAAGGGGAGGGGAGAAAAAAGGAAGAAGAAAAAGAAAGAAAGAGTATGAAAGAAAGAAAGAAAGAAGAAAGAAAGAGGAAGACGAAAATGGTAACTAAGTGAAGTGATGTATATATTAATTATCTTGATTGTGGCCCTTGTGATTCATGTTCTAAGATTTTAAATTTTAAGTAAATGATTTTTAAGCCCACATTTCCTTTAGATAAATGATTATTGTGCATGTTTATATTTCCTCCTATTTTTGAATACTCATAGGGTATGTATTTTAATATTTAAGAAGATGTAATATTAAATTATACTTCTCAACTAGAGATGATGTTGCCGTACAGGGAATTTTGACAATATCTGAAGTTATTTTGGGCTGTCACAACTACAGGACTGCTACTGGCATGTAATGGGTTAAGGTCAGTGGTGTTACTAAACATCCTACAATGAACAAGGCAGCTTAGTGCTAAAAACAAACCAACAAAGAACTTATCTGGACCAAAATGTCAACAGTGCACAAGTTGAAAAATTTATTGTCTGGTTTTGAAATATATAGTTTTTGGTTTTTTTTAAGTTTTTATTTTAATTCTAGTTGATTAACATACAGTGTTATATTAGTTTCAGGTGTACAATGCAATGATTCAACAATTCCATTTTTTAAAGTTTTTATGGAACATACAGTTTCTCAGGCATGCTTTGTATTAAAATGCTTACTGTCTGCAATTTCCTTTTACATCAAAACCTATCGTCTTGGGTGAAGCATTTTAAGTTGCTCACAATATGAATAAAGTATTAGCTCACTTCTGAGAATAATCTGCACTGTTAATTGGATTTCTTTGACCAGCTTGTACTTTAATCATCTGCACATTTAATAACTGAATCAAAGGTTTGGCAATATTATGTCATGGAAAGGTGCTTCTAATTCCAGGTGACAAATCAGAAATAGTTTTATGTGCTATTTTTCTCCCATGTTGATATATTTTTATCTTGGATCATTACTTTCCACAACCAAAACACATTTTGGCTTTTTCATGCATCCCTAATGAAGACAATTAAAATACGTGATATACATTATATGGACAGGATCTCTTTTTAATTGTTCATTGTTTGCCTTCATAGTGATCAGTTATATTAAATGAGCCTTGACGTTAAAGAGCAGCTTGATGTTCTATTTTTAATTTATCATTTCAGGTGATAGTGACTGCTATTAAGGGTTCAATTCGGGAACTGAAAGACTGGTGGTATTCAGCAAGAGTATTATAAATCACAATATTTCAAGTAGCTCAGAGAAAATTTTCAAAATTAAAAGAGACTTCTTTGGTCTCAGAAAACATGACAACAAATCTAATAAGAACTTAGACACTTCTCTTCTTCTAAAATGTATTCTAATATCCTTAAGATTTTATGTTCTCAAATAATGCAAGGGGCTGAAATACCTCCATTAAATAATCATTTAACCTAAATCAGAGTATAAGAAAAGTACAAGTAAAGTAATAAAGGCAACTGATACTGACTTCAGTGTTAACAAGGAGCAGTGGGGAATGTGGCAAATGAAGCAGGGAATGACAATCTAAAGCAGGGAGTCAATTGCTGCCATGTGGTGACAGATCTGAGTTTTCAAGAAAAACAAATTATCCAGATATCTACCAAAAAACCCTCTTGATTTTGTGTATTGACAATGATCCCGAAGACATTCAATTAAAACTATAAAGTCATACAAAACACAGCTGCTGTCTACATTTGGCTAATTAATTATTATTTTTTCTTTCTTCCTTTTGTTTTAATAGATTTCAAGACTGGTCCTCAAGATGAAGACAAGTACAAAATATTAAAATTAGTATTTATATCTTTATATAAGAACATGATTCAGCTTTACCGATATGATAATTTTATGTGTAAAGTTGGCTGGCCCACTGTGCCCAGATGTTTGGTCAGACATTATTCTGAAAGTTTCTGTGAGGGTTTTCTCAATGAGATTAATATTAAATTTGTGGATTTTGAGTAAAACAGATTGCCTTCCATAATGTGGGTAGGTCTCATACAAATCAACAAAAGTTGAAGACCTTAAGAGATTGAAAACTAATTTCCCCTGAGCAAGAAGGAATTCTGTCAGCAGGTGACCTTTAGGCTTGAACTGCATTATTGGTTCTTCCTTGGGTCTCCAGCAGATTTTGTACCTGCCAACCTCAATAATCTCATGAGCAATTCCTTAAAATAAATCTATCTCTATATAAATACATATTCTGTTGGTTCTGTTTCTCTGGAGAGCCTTGGCTAATACACCATTTTTTTTAAGAATTTATTTTTAAGTAATCTCTACACCCAATGTGGGGCTTGAACTCAAAACCCGGAGATTAAGAGTTACATGCTCTATCAGCTGAGCCAGCCAGGCATCCCTATGCTAATTTAAATAGAAGCACTGACACTGATGCCCTCACTTTACCTATTAGTCATAGAAAGGTATATAATTCATTGTATTTGATTTAGCCAGATATTTGTGTACATGTTGCATAATAAACAATCAGAAAATTTCAGTAGCTTCCAACGACACACATTTATTTCTTGCTCATGCGTCTGTGGGTTAACAATGTTTACTTTATTTATAATTCATTATGAGACCCAGACAAAAAAATCAGTTCCTTGAGATATGTCCTTCACACAGAAGTTACAGAAGATGCAAGAGGACAAGTAGAATCATGCTAACATATTGAAAATGTCTGATCAGGTAAAATGTTAGTCATTATCACATTCCACTGGCAAAGCAAGTCAAAGGGCCAAAGTGATATGAAGGAAAAAAAAAGAAAAGTGATATGAATGAAGAAGAAAGAATTTTTGAGAAAAAAAATATAATCTACTAAAGTCGTATAAGAAAGAACACTTTAGGTAGAGTTGAGAAGTAAACTCATTGGTCTCTTTACCTTTAGTAAAAAGTTGTGGACTACAGTTAGACTTTAATACTGATTATAGTAGCTAATTTTATTAACACTCACAAAGTAGAATAGTTGTGCAAAAGCTCAATGTAAGAAATCTCATAATGAACACACCGGGTAAAAAAAAGGAAGTGTCAGGGTTGACATGTTTCATATTTGTGCATTTCATCACCAAAGGCTAATGTTAACATAAGAAAAAGATTATTCTAAATTTAGCCAAAAATGTCATTTAAAATAATTCTTTGAAACATGAATTCAATCCATTAAAATTAGTATCTATCATAAAGTGGATATTATACTTTGAATAATTAATGAATGTTAGAAAGCAAGTGTGTTAGAGACATTAAAAATGTAGTTTATAGGGTGCCTGGGTGGCTCAGTCAGTTAAGTGTCTGCCTTCAGCTCAGGTCATGATCCCAGTGTTCTGGGATCGAGTCCTGCATTGGGCTCTCTGCTCAGCGGGGAGTCTGCTTCTCCCTCTACCCCTCCCCCTGCTCATGATCGTCCTCTCTCTCATGCTCTCTCTCTCAAATAAATAAAATCTTTGGAAAAAATGTAGTTTATATTATTTTACACTAATCTTTAAAGGACAGAACACAAAAATAAATCATAGAATGAATTTTGAAGCCACAATGAAAATCAACACTTATTAGATGTTATTAGAAATTAGAAAAGTTACTTAACCTCTTTGCTTCACTGATTTCTTTTGTTAAATGAAGATTGCAATAGATCACGACAGAGATAAAAAGAAAAAATAAATGAGGTAAAATATATAAAAATATGCAAAATACTTAGTGTTGGTTGTAGATGATCTACACAAGTATTCTTGTACATTTATTTGTGCTTTTTTCCTACTTCATATAGGTAAAATATTGATATAAATGAAATACATTTTCAAACAACTAGAAAAAGCTAAAAACTGCATTCTTGCTTTATTCCATTATTTATAAAAATATATTTACTCCCGAGTTATAATTGAAATTAATAAATTATTAATAAGAAATTTACTAGTACTCCTGTCAGTTATCAGAATTTTATTCAAAAATAGTGCATAAACATATTCAAAGAGTAGGATTGACCTGTTTTATTTTCTCTACTGAAAAATGTTGTAAATATTATAGAGTTCTTAGAAATTTTGCAATTTGAAGGTTTGAAGTTAATACAATTAGTTCAATTATAAAAGTACCCACTCCAATGTTGTCAATTGAAAATTGAGAAGAGGGGCACCTGGGTGACTCAGTGAGTTAAGCATCCAACTCTTGATTTTGGCTCAGGTCATGATCTCAGGGTCATGAGATAGAGTCCCATGTCGGGCTCTGCACTCAGCATGGAGTCTGCTTGAGATTCTCTCCTTCTCCCTCTCCCCTTCCCCCTGCTTGCACACACACACACACACTTTCTTTTAAATAAATAAATAAATAAATAAATAAATAAATAAATAAATAAAAATAAAATCTGAAAAAAAGAAAGAAAATTGAGAAGAATGCAAAGGCATTCCAATAGAGAATACATCGTCTATTTGATAAATAATGATCAAACAATTGGATGTCCACATGTAAAAAAGGAGCCCAGATCCAAACCTTAAATCTCTCACAGAATTAACTAGAAAAAATCATATACCTAAATGTAAAATTGAAAATCCTAAAATTTCTAAAAGAAAACATAAAAGAAAGTCTATGTGACCTTGGATTTGGTGAAGAGTTTTTAGATATAAGACCAAAAGCATAATGTATAAAAGAAAAAATTAATGAATTGAACTTTATTAAAATTAAAAACTGCTGCTCTGTGAAAGACACTACTGAGTGAATAAAAACAGAAATCAAAGACTGAGAGAATGTATTTGTATAACATATCTTATAAAAAACTTTTATCCAAATTATATAAAGAAATTTTACAACTCAATAATATGAACATTTACAACAAAATTTAAAAATGGGCAAAATATCTGAATAAACTCCCATTCAAAACAGATAGCAAATAGGCCTATGGTATGTTCAATACTATTTGTCATCAGGGAATTAAAAATTAAAATAATGAGATACGTACACCTATGAAAAAGGCTAAGATATACATAAATACATAATACATGCATGCATATATGCATAGTAAAAAAACAAATCAAAAAATTCAAAACTGACAAATACCAATGCTAGTGAAGATATGAAGCAACAAAAACTCATCATTGCTGGTAGGAATGCAAAATAGTATAGCTACTTTGGAAGATAGGCAGTTACCTAAAAAGTTCAATGTTTCTCTATTTATAATGGCGCAATATATTATAATTGGTGAATTATAATAGATAATTTACTTATACATTCAAGATATATTTGAGTGTTTTTCTATTTTGTAAGTATATTAAAGAACAGGCACAAAACAGTGTCACACTGGACAAAATTTTCCCTTCATATTTCATAGCAAAATATGGATTAATGAACCCATAATCAAAAGAAAGTGTGTGCCAAAATGTAAAAGTTTTCTTACTTTGCCTAAAATTTTATCCATCTCTCCTACCCGCAAATGTTATTTTTGCTTTTTATTAAATCAGTTAAAACATTTCCCTCCAAAGTTTTAATGTAAGGAACTAATAATGCATTTATTATATATACACTCTGGTGTAATATACCCAATAATGTTGACAGAGGTATAGTATTTGAAAACAATATTGAATGGCATTCATGTATTACAAAAAGTTTGTCAGATCACAGTTGCAATTAATGAGCTATTGTAAGTGTAGATTTAATTTGCTGAAGCAAGAATTCCACATCATATACTTGTAAATTGACCTTCTTTAAGTTACATAATTATTTCATGTTCTTTCTAAGTCATTCCCACTGATCTCATTTTTTTCTGATAAAAATTTTTTAAAAAGTCGATATGTAGGGTGACTTTAATAGTTTGGTCACAATAGGTAAATAGGATGACAAAGTTAGTCCCAGCTTCAGGATGATGTTTACCCCTTAAACGTACTTTAATTTTAGCAAGCAAATTGGGACATTGGACAATAACTCTTTTTGCAACTCGAATTTCACTTTTTTTAAACTAGGTCATCTCTTTTCAATCAATGATAAACAGAATTTCTTATAATTCTCTTCTTAATTAATTCTTCTTTCTTAAAGAGACTGGGTCACTGTAACAGTATCTTTTCTCATTATTTTTTCTTGCATTTTATTTTACATTAGCTGAGATTTTGTAGTCAGCTATACTCACAGATTAAGAGAATTGAAATTCAGAATATTAATTTTAATCTCTAAAAAACAAAACAACCACAATATAACAAAGAGAGAACCACAATATAACAAAGTCAGACAAAAAAATTGAAATAATGCATTTTCCAGAATTACATTTGCATAAACTTTGTATTATGTAAAATTATATTTCTGGTAGTGAAGAAAGTTGAAATACTATGTTTCGGGGCTATTTAATGTGGCAATTGGTATAAAGGAAAAACTGTAAGTTAGACTTACTTGAAAAGATAGTGCTACAAGGCATTCTAAATTAGTACTCCATGTAAACTGGCACACATTCCTTTTTCATAAAATATAAAGCCACAAAAAATTCCCATAGTCTCTGATGCTATTTTCTATGGGTAAAAAAGAAAACAGCTTATGTCTTAGAAGGAAATTTCTGAGTGTTAAATTGTTCTGATACATCTAATGTTGTTGAATCACTACTCTGTTCACATACTGAAATGTTGAAAAATATAATTATTTATGAGGTATACCACATAAGGTATTTTAGTAGAAGAAACACCTCATGAAGGCTTCAAAGAAATGGATAAGCATTGGCAAGTTTATTTCTAAAGAGAAATTTTTGGAGTATGACATCCAAAGTCTAAATATATATACACACACACACATATATATACATATTTAAAATTATATGGTAAATGGTAGTTTAATATTGTTCATAACATTGTTACAAACAAAAATGAATGCATTACTCCATTTTCCTCTTGTTTTGTTTGACTTATGCAGACATTAAAAGAATAATTAGTTCCTCAACACAGTCAAAAATGACTAAATGAACTTCTCTTGCAAATACAACTACCCTTTCCATTTGGTTGTATTCTGTGGGTAACAGGATTGAGATATCTAACACTATTAAGTTGGAAACAACAAATGAATTAACTATTTAAATCATTATGCTGAGTGTAAAGTTGAAAAAAGTGAGGGATGGAGAAAGTTGGAATCAAGAACACAGCAACCGATAGCAATATATCTTATAAAAGATCATAGTCATTAGGAGAAAACTTTATTGCAAGAGGATATGGAAAAGATCGCATGTATTGAAAATATATATTGTAATCTATAATTAATCTATATTATATATGTATATATATAATGTTTTTACAGTGATTTGATTTTTCCTTCCCTGTTTTGTTTTATTTAATGTAAGTATTGGGTTCTGAGAAGACAGCATGAGCAGTGTTTGTATTTCATACATGCTGAATATACCTCTGTATCAATACATAATAGCATAGTACTCCACCACAGAACTAGAACACATACAAAATATCACAATCATTTTTCACATTATCTTATTTCTAGAGCGGTAATAATTTTATCTGATTTTTGTAAATCTCTTAAGTGTTCCAACAATCTTAGGAAAAGATAACTGTCATTTCATAATATCCGTTAATGCATGATCTGGAGGTAAACCAATTAATTCATGTCAGGTCAAAGAACCAATTTTTATTGCAAAGTTTTCCAACACTGAGCAAGTTTTAATTTCAGTCGTTAGTTCAGTGGCTGT
This sequence comes from Phoca vitulina, assembly GCF_004348235.1. Classification (NCBI taxonomy): domain Eukaryota; kingdom Metazoa; phylum Chordata; class Mammalia; order Carnivora; family Phocidae; genus Phoca; species Phoca vitulina. The sequence continues at coordinate 11,769,264 of NW_022589729.1, read as the reverse complement.
CCAAGTTCATGACTTTCACACATATTTAATGCTTTAAACTGAATGTATTTTTTAGAAATGATATACACATTAACTTTCACATGACCAACATTGCCTCATTATTCTGTCATTATGATATATGCACCATGAATCTCAGTCTTATTGGATGTTTCTTTTTTCCTAATCAGAATCTCATAATAATTAATATGGTATCTAGATGTTTCATTTGCATGAAGATGAGGATTGAATCCATGCAGTTAATCTTATTCCTTGGGATATGTGGTTAATTTATCATTTTAGCACACATATACAAACTTTTTTAAATTGGTAATTGTGATGATTGGTCTATTGATTAGACTTTTTGTTAAATGTATTAATATTTTCTAGTTAATTTTATTCACACACTGACCCACCACACCCCTCCACCCTCACATATGCATTATAAACTATCTGCCAAAAATATGTAATCACCTTTCTTATCACTATCCACAAATACTAAACCTAAGGTATCATATTTACTCTTATTGTTATGAAATTACCATTTGATACTTTTATGTTACCTTTGAACATTTGTGTATCATTCTGAGTCAAGAGACTTAACAAAACCATTTTCACTAGATATAACTACTACCACTACTTCTACTAATAATAAATAATAATATTACATCCATGCAATCATAAATTGCATCCATTCTCATCACCATAATAGAATTTGTGACACAGATAGATATTTCAGACACATCCTGCTAAAAATGTGGACTCAGTACAATGTCATGGATCTTGGTTCCTTTTAGTGGGGGCTTCTTTAGAGAATAAATTTGAGATAGTGTTAATAAAAGTGTCTGGTGGACTCAAAGTGTTTTCAGTGGTGCTTGTAGACTGCTTTTAGAAAAAGAACAGGAAAAATGTTTTTAAAGTCTCAATTTATGTTAGTTACTTATTTGATTGATTACTACATTATAAAATATTTTTCCTTTGAGGAAACCAATAATATACGTTAATTAAAAAAAAAAAGATAAATCTCTTATTTATCAAAATATTTGCTAAAACTGATGAAAGAAATGAGTTGAAACCAATACTTATTTAATGAAAACAACAAAAGATAGGATTGAGATTTGCCACAAACTAAAGTAAGAGCCTGGGGCGCCTGGGTGGCTCAGTCGTTAAGCATCTGCCTTTGGCTCAGGTCATGATCCCAGGGTCCTGGGATCGAGTCCCGCATCAGGCTCCCTGCTCCACGGGAAGCCTGCTTCTCCCTCTCTCCCACTCCCCCTGCTTGTGTTCCTGCTCTTGCTATCTCTCTCTCTCTGTCAAATAAGTAAATAAAATCTTTAAAAAAAAAAAAATAAAGTAAGAGCCTGTATGAACTGGTTCTATGTAGGAATATATAGTTGGTGGAGTTCTTTCATTATACTGCTACTGAGACTCCATTCACTTATTTTTATTTATTAATTTTCTACAATTTTGTTTCTTGAGTATATTACCAAGTGCACTGATTGGACCATCTCTTTCTCCATTTTCATTGCCTGAATAATAGTAACAATTTTAGTGGAACCAGAGATGAAAGTGGCATGGTGGCATGACTGAAATTATTATAGAGCTATCTGCTGCTCTAGATCCACCCCCTCTGACACCACTACCAGGCTATCATAGAACTGTGTAAAAAATAATGAAATTGTTATTATTTAACTAACTCTATTTTGTAGTATCTTTGCTATAGCTTTGCTAGATATAACATATAAAGTATTGGACATATAAAGAATTTTTTTTTCCCAGTCACAACCAATAACTTTTTTGGACACCGCTCGGCTCTGGCCCTGGCAGGCCCAGCGCACTGGCCCCTGGGCCAGGCAGCCACAGCCAGAGGGTGGTTCCATCCAATGAATGTCAGAGCAAATGGTAATCCCACAACACAACACTATGTAAGACTACTATATAGTTGGGAGACGGAGGGCTGCTCCACAGACGTATGAAGAGATCAAATCTTTAAAATAATAAACATCCAGTGAGAAGAAAATGACAACTCTAATTCATCCTTATATACAGAGCACTCTAGGGCAGATGAGTGGGGGCGGCAGAACATATGAACATATGTTCTGAACATACTTGAAAATATATGTCAATGACTTGCTATTTGGTCATTGGACAACAAGAAAACAACGAATGAGGACATGAAGATTTATGATCTTTGTTATATCATTGCAAAAGTGTGATGTAAATTCCACCTGTAATAAATTGGAAAGCAAATTATAAGCCTATGGAAATTATAACTCTAGAGAAAGTAGGCAGAATGCAAGTTTGCAAGCATATTTGGAATGTAATAAAGTTCTCCTACAAAAGCAATGTTTTGCCTGCAACATGCAATAAAAATTTTGTGAAAGTACAAAATTTGAGGATTCAGTATCAGAAAAAAAGATTATTTATTGCTAAAAGCACGAGCTTCATCTACAACCAAAAGCAGGAGCTCTGCTGTTCAGTCTTTTGGAAGTGAATTGCACTATTTTTATTTATGCAAACAGTGGTTGCCAGCCCAGTTGCATAGATCAAAATAAGAGTTTTCAGATGGCATGAAATTATTACCACTGAATTCATGATGAGAGAGAAAGCTGAGCAGAACATAAGCAATATTAAATATAGGAAGATATTCTATAAGTCTAAGAACTATGACCAGAAAAGTCTTTTGAGTGTGGTAACTTTTATAGAACTCATCGAAAACAAGAAATTTTCACTAAAAATAAAGTCATGCTAATTACCTAGGTATAGAACTCCTTGGCCAATGTTACCTGCACATAGCTATGGGTTATGTGTCTAAGACTGCAACTATGGGACTTAAGTGACAACTGTAATTACCTTTAGTGGATCTTGACCTTAGCACATTAGACATGTGATTATCTAACCTTTTCCTGTTCCTGTTGCACAGATGTGGTGATGACCTGTATTTGTTCAGGCAGATGACAACGCATTTCTTGGGGATGGTGACAGAAAAATAAAATGGAAGGAATACGGGTCACTGAATGATCTTATCATTTAAAAATGATATTTTATCAATTAAAAATGACTACCTGCCCTGAGATTACATATCTCTAGACTGTTACATGAGAAATATATATTTCTTGTCTGAACCATAATATTTCATATTTCTTTTTAGTTGTCTGAACAGGAGTATTTTAAGTCTCTTTTTAGAGTAGCTTAAACCAACTCATGTGGTTATTTGTTGCCTTTTTAAAAAATTGTTTTCTAGAGAGGTTGTATCAGTTTTCATGTCCACTACAATGACAGCCATTCTAATCCTCAATTTTCCTCAAACCTATGTCTTCAAAAACTTTATCAACTGTATAGGCAAAAGGAGCACACTGAGAATTTTTTGTGATAGTGAGGTTAAGTATTTTTTCTATGAGTTTTGTGGAAATTTTGTAATTTTGTAATTTGCATTTTTATGCCTTTTTCTCATTTTCTATTTCTAAGGGTTTTATAATTAATTAGTACCCAAGTGGTAAGATTTCTCTTTATCATGTATGTTGTAGTGAAAAGCCTGTTGTTTTTTTTTTTCTATTTTGTTGCTTTTTTTCTACCCTTTATGTTATCCTCTGACAATTTATGAGCTTATTGGCTACAGGGGAGGTTTGTTTTTGTTTTTGTTTTTTCCAATTATACTAATACTTTCTCTTTTAATTTTGGATATGTGCTTATCACAGGAAGACCTCATGTGATGGCAGATTGAACTGAGATATTCAGGACTCATTGTTAAGCCATTGTATTGTTACAGCAGAAAAGAAACCAATTAATTTACCTTAACTATCCTTCAGTCAAATTAAATACACCAATAACAGTATAGTAAGTTCATATTATCTTATTTAGTAAATTAATATGGTTGCTAAATAATTTTACATGAACTAATTAATTGGCTGCATTTTAATAAATTGTGGTTGTGAGTAATCAGCACCAAAAACAACAAAATTCATACAGAGATCAAAAGTAAATAAGACACAAGCAATTCATTCAAGATAGATTAATTTTTACCACTATGAAGTATAATTGATAAAAAAAAAGTAAATAAAATCACTTATAAAACATTTTTGCTTCCTCGACAAAAACCAAAGTTTCAACAAATTTAAAAGGGATATATGAGTCAAATAATTATGAAGTATTGCTTTGATTTCCTCAGCAAACATAATGTCAGTTAAGTTTATCATATGTATGATTCATCACATATAAAAAATACTTTTGTTTAAGATAATTTTTAAATTAGTTATGTGAGTTGAGGATTTCTAAAAACATTTGGACAAATAAAAGAATAATCTTAGGATGATTGTTTTTGTATATCAATTAAATTATTTTTTATATAAGAATTTCCTTTATTTTTGAGATAAAATAGGTTTGTGTTACATATATTTTTGTAATGCTAATTTTGTTTGATTCTTTATTATGTTCCTTTATTACTTATGACATTTTAGTAGGATTATAAATCTTACAAAAGCATAATTATTAAATTAATGAATTATTCAACTAACACCTCTAAAATTCTTTAATAGACAAATTATTATTGAAATATGAGATAACCACATTGATAATGTAGTTTATTTTTAAGTCAGTTTTGTTTTGTTATTGCTTTTTGTTAGTACTATAACTTGGGAGGAAAGAAAAAGAAAAATGAAAGAGGAGGAGGAAGAAAAGCAGCAGAAATAGGAATATGAAATAGAAGAAGCCTAAGAAGATGAAAAGGATGAGAAGAATGAGATGAGAAAGAAAAAGAGGAAAAGAGAAGAAAAAAGGAGAAACAGAATGCGATGGAATTTCATAAACCTATAATGATTTTTTTTTTTTTCTCACTGGTGCATGAAATTTAAGAAAGTCCAAGAATATTGCAATTAAAAAAAAAAGATTTTAAAAATTATCCCTTAAATTTTGTTAAAAATTATATATGAAATTCTTACTGCAACAAAAGTTCTCTTGTCTTGGTTATTAATTTTCTCAATTCTTGCTTCAATGCTTCAGAAAATGGAATTTCTCACATCAAAAGATACAAACTTCCAGTTATAAAATAATTAAGTCTTGGGATGTAATGTACAGTATAGTGAATATAGGTAGTAATATTCTATTGCATATTTGAAAGTTGCTAAGGGAGTGGATCTTAAAAGTCCTCTCACAAGAAAAAAAGAACTTTGTGACTATGTATAGTGACAGCTGTTAACTAGCTTACTGTGGTGATTATTTTGCAATATATAAAAATATTGAATCATTGTGTTGTATATCTGAAACTAATGTAATATGTCAATTATACCTCAATAAAAATAAAGGTAAATAAAAGAATAAGTGAAAACACATTTCAAAATTAACAAAAATGAATATAGCAAATCATATTATAGGTTGTTTAATGGACCTTGCATTATTATTTTAAAAAATTATTGGTGGATAGGTCCAAGATGGTGGAGGAGTAGGAGATCTTAGTTTTATCTAGTGCCAGGAATTCAGCTAAATAGCTATCAAAGCATTCTGAACACCTACAAAATCAGTTGGAGATCTAAGAAAAGATTAGCTGCAACTCTACAAATAGAAAAGCGACCACTTTTTGCAACATAGGAAGTGCAGAGAAGTGAATCCAAGGCGATATATGGGAAGATCAACTGTGGGGGGAGGGAGGCTCCATCAGCCAGCACTGAAAGTGATATAGCAGTGGGGCACAAAATCAGAACTTTAAAAAGTCTGCCCTGGTGAGGGAAGTCCCTGCCTGAAAGGCACTCAGGTGGCAAAATGGGGTGGAATCCTAGGTGGGACAGTGTGGTCTCAGGATCCCCAGGGTCACAGGAAGACTGGGGGTGCCTGACTGTGACAGAGTTCAGAAGCATCAGAGTGGGGAAGCTGGCTACAATCAGCAAGCGCAGGAGTGGAATCTCAGCTCAGGGTTGCCATATATTACAAACCCCAGCAATGGTTGGTCAACAGTTCTCCAAGCAGGGGCCCAGCCCAGCAAGCGGTAGAACTGCCAGGAGACTGCCTTTCCACCCCCAGGTGGGGCTGTGTGAGTGTACACTGCAGGAGTTGGCAGAGTTTAGAGACTACAAAATGGGTCATGTGTCTGAGATAGAAATGCTCGGTCATTGGCTAGGTGAGCACAGAGTGTGGTCAGAGACCAGGGAGACAAGAGTGTTTGACTGCTTTTCCCTGAGGGCACACTGAGGAGTGGGGCCCCTAGCTTTCAGTTCCATCTGGAGATTGGGAGGCTGCCATTTTTCATTCTCATCTTCTAAAGCAGTGTGGAAAGGCTTCAGGGAACAAAAGTCACATTGAGCAATCCAGAGCCACTTACACTGAGACCGGGCCCCTGGCAAGGGCGATGCAGTTCCACCTGGGCAAAGACACATGAGAATCAGCACAACAGGCCCCTCCCCCAGAAGATCAGTGAGAATATCCAGCCAAGACAAAGTTTACTGATCACACAGAACTGCAAAACCCTAGCACTAGGGGAAAATAGAATATAGAATTCATGGTTTTATTTCCATGATTCTTTAGTCTTTGAATTTTCATTTTTTCTCTTTCTTTTTTAACCAATTTCTTATTTTATCAACTCTTTTTTTAAATATTTTTAATTTTCATTTTTACAGCATATTTAATTTAATTTAATTTAATTTAATTTAATTTAATTTAATTATCCTTTCAGTGTATTTAATTTCATTTTTGCACATATATGTTTTTCTTTCTTTACAATTTTTGGATCTAGTTTTCTAACAAACAGACCAAAATACATCCAAAATATGTACAGGATCCAGTGTATTACTCTGTTCTGTTCACCTGTCTGATTATATTCTTTTGTTTGTTTGTTTGTTTGTTTTGGGTCCCTTCTGATTTGTTTAGTGTATATTTCTCTGGGGTTGTTTTGCCATTTTAGTATTTTGTTCTCTTGTTCATCTATTCTTTTCTGGACATAATGACAAGACTGAAAAACTCACCTCAAAAAATAGAACTAGATAGTACTGACTGCCAGGGACCTAATCAGTATGGATATAAGTAAGATGTCAGAACTAGAGTTCAGTATAACAATTATAAAGATACTAGCCAGGATTGAAAAAAGCATAGAAAACACTAGAGAATCCCTTTCTGGAGAAATAAAAGAACTAAAATCTAATCAAGTCAAAAACAAAAAGGCTATTAATGAGAGGCGATAAAAACTGGAGGCTCTAATTGCTAGGAGTAATGAGGCAGAAGAGAGAATTAGTGATATAGAAGACAAAATGATGGAAAATAAAGAAGCTGAGAAAAAGAGAGGGGAGAATGAGGGGAGAATTCGAGAGATAAGTGATACCATAAAATGAAACAATATTAGAATAATTGGGATCTCGGAAGAAGAGGAAAGAAAAAGAGAGAGAGAGAGGCAGAAGCTATATTGGAGCAAATTATAACAGAAAACCTCCCTAATATGGGAAAAGAAACAGGCATTCAAGTCCAGGAGGAACAGAGAAGCACCCTCAAAATCAATAAAAATAGGTCAACACCCCAACATACAATAGTGAAACTTGCAAATTGCAGAGACAAAGAGAAAATCCTGAAAGCAGCTCGGGACAAGAGGTCTGTAACCTACAAGGGTAGAAACATTAGACTGGCAGCAGACTTATCCACAGAGACCTGGCAAGCTAGAAAGGCCTGGCATGATATTCAGGGTGCTAAATGTGAAAAATATGCAGCCAAGAATACTTTATCCAGCAAGGATGTCATTCAAAATAGAAGGAGAGATAAAAAGCCTCCAGGAAAAACAGAAACTAAAAGAATTTGTGATCACTAAACCAGCCCTGCAAGAAATTTTAAAGGGGATTCTTTAAGCAAAGAGAGCCCAAAAGTAACATAGACCAGAAAGGAACAGAGACAATATACAGAAACAGGGACTGTTCAGGTAATACAATGGCACTAAATTCATATCTTTCAACAGTCACTCTGAATGTAAATGGGCTAAATGCCCCATCAAAAGACACAAGGTATCAGACTGGATAAAAAAGAAAGACCCATTGATATGTGTCTGCAAGAGACTCATTTTAGACCCAAAGACACCTCCAGATTGAAAGTGAGGGAATGGAAAACCATTTATCATGCTAATGGACATCAAAAAGAAAGCTGGGGTGGCAATCCTTATATAAAACAAATTAGATTTTAAACCAAAGACTGTAATAAGAGATGAGGAAGGACACTATATCATAATTAAAAGGTCTATACAACAAGAAGAACTAATAATTGTAAATATTTATGCCCCTAACATGGGAGCAGCCAACTATATAAACTAATTAATAACAAAATTAAACAAACACATCGATAATAATACAATAATAGTAGGGGACTTCAACACCCCACTCACTGCAATGGACAGATCATCTAAGCAGAAGATCAACAAAGAAACAAGGGCTATGAATGACACACTGGACCAGATGGACTTCACAGGAATATATAGAGTATTCCATCCTAAAGCACCAGAACTCACATTCTTCTCAAGTGCACATGGAAAATTCTCCAGAATAGATCATATACTGGGTCACAAATCAGATCTCAACTGGTACCAAAAGATTGGGATCATTGTCTGCATATTTTCAGACCACAATGCTTTGAAACTGGAACTCAATCATAGGAGGAAATTTGGAAAGAACTCAAATACATAGAGGCTAAAGAGCATCCTACTAAAGAATAAATGGGTCAACCAGGAAATTAAAGAAGAATTTTAAAAAATCATGGAAACAAATGAAGAGGAGTCAATCCCCTTTACAACTGCCCCCCAAACCATAAGATACCTAAGAATAAATCTAACCAAAGAGGCAAAGGATCTGTACTCAGAAAACTATAGAACACTCAGAAAGAAACTGAGGAAGACACAAAGAAATGGAAGAACATTCCATGCTCATGGATTGGAAGAACAAATATTGTTAAAATGTCTATGCTACCTAGAGCAATCTATACATTCAATGCAATCTTCATCAAAATACTATCAACTTTTTTTCACAGAACTAGAACAAATAATCCCAAAATTTGTATGGAACCAGAAAAGACCCCAAATAGCCAAAGGAATGTTGAAAAAGAAAATCAAAGCCAGTGGCATCACAGTCCTGGACTTCAAGCTCTATTACAAAGCTGTAATCATCAAGACAGTATGGTAATGGCACAAAAACAGACACATAGATCAATGGAACAGAATAGAGAGCCCAGAAATGGACTCTCAACTCAATGGGCAACTAATCTTTGACAAAGCAGGAAAGTATCCAATGGAAAAAAGAGTCTCTTCAACAAATGGTGTTGGGAAAATTGGACACCCATGTGCAGAAGAATGAAACTGGACCATTTCTTTACACCACACACAAAAATAGACTCAAAATGGATGAAAGACCTAAATGTGAGACAGGAATCCATCAAAATCCTAGAGGAGAACAAAAGCAGCAACCTCTGTGACCTCAGCCTCAGCAACTTGTTGCTAGACACATCTCCAAAGGCAAGGGAAACAAAGGCAAAAATGAACTATTGGTATTTCATCAAGATAAAAATCTTTTGCACAGCAAAGGAAACAGTTGACAAAACCAAAAGACAACTGAAAAAAATGGGAGAAAAATATTTGCAAATGTCTTATCAGATAAAGGGCTAGTATCCAAAATCTATAAAGAACTTATCAAACTCAACACCCAAAGAACAAATAATCCAATCAAGAAATGGGCAGAAGACATGAACAGACATTTCTTTTTTTTTTTTTAAAGATTTTATTTTATTTATTTGACAGAGAGACAGCGAGAGAGGGAACACAAGCAAGGGGAGTGTGAAAGATGAAGCAGGCTTCCTGCTGAGCAGGAAGCCTGATGCAGGGCTAGATCCCAGGACCCTGAGATCATGACCTGAGCTGAAGGCAGACGCTTAATGACTGAGTCACCCAGGCGCCCCATGAACAGACATTTCTACAAAGAAGACATACAAATGGTCAATAGACACATGAAAAAATGCTCAACATCATGAGGCATCAGGCAAATACAAATCAAAACCGCAATGAGATACCACCTCACACCAGTCAGACTGGCTAAAATTAACAAGTCAGGAAACAACAGATGTTGGCGAGGATGTGGAGAAAGGGGAACCCTCCTACACTGTTGGTGGGAATGCAAGCAGGTGCAGCCACTCTAGAAAACAGTGTGGAGGTTCCTCAAAAAGTTGAAAATAGAGCTACCCTATGACCCAGCAATTGCACTACTGGGTATTTACCCCAAAGATACAAATGTAGTGATCTGAAGGGGCACCTGCACCCCAATGTTTATAGCAACAATGTCCACAATAGCCAAACTATGGAAAGAGCCCTGATGTCCATCGACAGATGAATGGATAAAGAAGATATGGTATATATATACAATAGAATACTACTCAGTCATCGAAAAAAATGAAATCTTGCCATTTTCAACGATGTGGATGGAACTAGAGGGTATTATGCTAAGTGAAATAAGTCAATCAGAGAAAGACAATTATCATAAGATCTCACTGATATGTGGAATTTAAGAAACAAAACAGAGGATCATAGGAGTAAAACAAGACAAAATCAGAGAGACAAATGGTAAGAGACTCTAAATGATAGGAAACAAACAGAGTTGCTGGAGGGGAGGGGGTAGGGGGATGGGGCAACTGGCTGAGGGACATTAAGGGCACCTAATGAGCACTGGGTATTTTATAAGACTGATTAAACAAAAAGACTGATGAATCACTGACCTCTACCTCTGAAACTAATAATACACTATATGTTAATTAATTGAATTGAAAGAAA